>NC_063371.1:8849617-8892138 GCF_021869965.1 Rhincodon typus | reverse complement strand
TTCCGACCTGAAACATCAACTTTCCTGCTCCTCTGATGCTGCCTGGCCTGCTGTGTTCTTCCAGCTCTACACTGTGTTATCTCCAGCTCACACTGCAGCAGTCCCTCTGTCTTGACCAGAGCTGATTTCACTGCCCAGCCCTCAGTGACCTTGAGAAGGAATCTTCTCGATGCAAGTTGCTCGGTAATTTCAGAGAGCAGTTCAAGAGGTGACCGCATGGCCGAGAGTATGGAGTCACGTGCAGGCCACAGCGGGTCAGGGAGACTCGTTTTCTGTCTCCGCTTCGTGAGCCAGCCAGCCAGCTTTCTCTGACATTCTGGTCGGTCCACGGCCACCATTCCTGCCACTAACTTTGTGCTCCACGTCGATTCGGTTCACTGACACCAGGTGATTTTCAGCCTTTCAGTTGTTTGTGGAGCAGAGGAAGACACAGAGGACACAAAGTTCCTCCCACATCAAAGAATCAGCCAGGTGATGTTTGCTATTGTCAACGCAGAATCACAAGTCAACTCAAGCTTCACAATAAGGTCGTCATTCGCATCGAGTAGAATCCTCTTCAGCAACCTTCCTCACTTCAAGAATTCACATCAAGTGGACACGGCGTTGCACATTAATGCTGTGCAAAGGTGCAGGCTGACATGGTGTGGAAATTGGTTCAAATCCAACCAGGGCAGCTGCTGGAATTTCCATGACATTCCTAAAATCTGGAATATTAACGAAGAGGACTGATGACGTGATTTCAGTAAGGCGTTCGACAAGGTTCCTCGTGGTAGACTGGTTAGCAAGGCTGGATCACGTGGAATACAGGGAGAACTAGCCATTTGGATACAGAACTGGCTCGAAGGTAGAGGACAGAATGTGGTTTTGGAGGGTTGCTTTTCAGCCTGGAGACCTGTGACAAGCGGTGTGCCACAATAATCGGTGATTGGTCCACTGCTTTTTGCGATTTATATAAATGATTGGGATGTGAACATAAGAGTTATGGTTAGTAAGTTGGCAGATCACACCGAAATAGAGGTGTAGTGGACAGCGAAGAAGATTACCTCAAAGTACAATGGGATCTCGATCTGATGGGCAAATGGGTTGAGGAGTGGCAGATGGAGTTGCAATTAGAGAAATGTAAGGTGCTGCATTTTGGAAAGGCAAATGAGGGTAGGACTTATACACTTAATAGTAAGGTCCTGGGAGTGTTGCTGAACAAAGAGACCTTGGAGTTGCAGGTTCATAGTTCCTTGAAAGTGGAGTTGCAGGTAGACAGGATCGTGAAGGCGGCATTTGGTGTGCTTGCCTTTATTGGTCAGTGCATCGAGTATGGGCGGTCATGTTGTAGATGTACAGGACATCGGTTAGGTCCCTTTTGGAACAGTGCATTCAATTCTGGTCTCCCTGCTTTCGGAAGGATGCCATGAAACTTGAAAGGGTTCAGAAAAGATCGACAAGGATGTTGCCAGAGTTGGAGGGTTTGAGCTCTACGGAGAGGCTAAATACTTTCCCTGGTATGTCAGAGGCTGAGCGGTAATCTTATCGAGGTTTACAAAAGCATGAGGGGCATGGATAGGGGAAGTAGACAAGGTCTTTTGCCCTAACTCCCCTGCTCTTGTTAATGTTCCACGTGGGTGCTCAAGAGCGGACGACAGTTGGCTATGGTCAGGATCAGACTTGCAGCCATAAACCTTTCTTCTCACACTAATCCACAGGACTTACTCACATTAAATCGCGAAGGATTAACCAAGAACAAAAGTGTTCAGCACAAGAGCCGCATATTTGAGAAACACTAAGTAGTTTATTATATAATAATGGGAACAGCTTAAATAAGCGTAAGACTGTCAGGCAACAACAACACTCGCTCAGAGGCACCGTCACTTCCTTAGAGATAGTGACTAGGTGCGTGCTACAGGCTGTAGAACCTTTGAGCGACAAACAAACTAGTTCCTACAAAAGACAACCATTTGTATATCAGTGGGCAGAGCTGATCCAAAGCTTATGCAACAGAGGGTGGGTATTGCTGTGCACTGGGTAACATCCCCAAATCCAAGCCAGAAGCTAAAGGAGCAGGAGGGGTTTCACAAAACAAATAAGGTGCCCAAAAGGGAAGTGGAATGGAAACATATCAATTGAAATGCCTCAGAATTGTGAAGCTCGCAATCATGGCCTTGCTCTCCATTTTTAGACAGGGTCCACCTCGTAACATCTTGCTGTGGTTGAAAGGAGCTGTATGGCATTGCATCATTTCCTATAGTGATACAGACTGCCCCATGAGCATGTCACAGTCACCCTTACACTCCAGAGTCCAGCTGAACACCAGGGCTGGGCATTCATTACATTATTTGCATACAACACCACCCCATGGTCATTTTACATTCAGGGTCACACAGCCTTCTTTTGCTGTTCTGAAGAATGAAACTTGGTTGAGGTGCCAGAGGCTAATCTATCACCCTGCCAGTGCATCCCAATAAGTCCGGCAGATACCATTATCATTAAATCTGCTCACTTGGTCAGCTGGGGATTAAATTACCATCCAATGCCAACTGCAGATGGTCAAAGGGTACATTCTCTGAATAATCAGGACCCACGGAGTGAAACCGGAGATCATTCTCCATCTTAGTTGGTCTCTAAACATAACGGGAGAGAAGGAGTTTCAGTTCAAACCATCAACACCACACACTGAAGGTGAGATGTCAATGACGAAACATGGAGCATTCCCAGTCAATAGTGAGAGCTCTTTGAGCCTCAGTCTGAGATCCTAGAACATCCTGATCACAGTTGCCTCTGCAGTGTTCCACTCCATTCATGCAGATAGGAAACAATCTTTCTCTTTTAAACCTTGCTAACTTTGTTTCTCATCCAAAGCTAATTACCAAGGTCCTCTGCGAGAGATTTATTCTCCCAATAACAGAGATGTTTACGATACAAATAGAATGTTCAACAATTCTGCTGCATTTTGGACTGTATCTGTGCCATAAAATACGTGAACTAGGGAATAACTGGGAATCTGCAGCAGAGAGAAAGAGGGTGGCATTTTGAGAGTTTGTTCATATTAACAACACCTGGAATAATTATGCAAATGCAGGATTTAAGACTGTTCAAATACAGCGACACTAGCTCAGGGACACTGTTATTTCATGAGATATTGCAATTAGATGCATGCTAGATAGCTTTATACTGTGGAACTGATAAACAACAAACAAAAACCAGCTCCTCCCAGACATGATCCCTTCTTATTGTTTCCATCAATTGTTTGTTAACATTTGAAAACTGTAAGGTGTGTTGAATTTTATCCTTGAAATGGAAAAGTGCCGTGTGAAGGGGTTGGGGTGTCGTGGTGATGGGGGCAACGTTCCACCTCCTTTGGTCCAGACAAGTTAAACCAAAGGTTAAAATCTAAAAAATTTTCTCGGACGGAAAATGAAAACATCCAGTTCATTTTGGAGTTGACAAATTCAGAGAAGACATTTGTCATCACGCGATAAAATGGCAGAACAATATTGTGAAACATCATTCATCTCAGCATTAAAAAAAAAAGGACCCACGTTTAAGGGTACAACGACATGGCTCTACATGACTGGAAAACATGATTGATGTGACAACACAAAGCTCGTGTTTGCCAGACACTTAGTTCATTCGTCATACAAGCCATGTCACAAAGCTGTAATGTGGAGCAGTGATGAGGCCTTTGTCTTTGCTGACTGGCAATTTAATTTTACTGAACATGTCAGGGATAGGGAGAACAGGAGTTTTCCGTTCCCTTATGTGTAAGTACAACCCTCCAAAATGATTTGTGTCTCGGTCATCATGTTTGTTTTTCAAATGGGAAAAAAAAATCCAACATTTTAGCATTTAATCCTTAAAAATGAAGAATAAATTATCAACCTGGTCAAGGTCCCTCAGTTGGTGCAGGAAGCCTGGTTTGAAACAGAGAGCTGGGAGATAGACAGACAGATGGGCAAAGGAAACTGAGGCTGCAGAACAAGTTACATTGATCCAGACTTCAATGCTGTCAAGTTTCCATCAATGAATCACTCGGAAAAGAACTTTGTTTGAAGTTTCTAACAAGGTTCCTGCTGAGAAAGGAGCAAATGTCACCCCACTTTGAGACACCAAAAGAATGAGGAGAAGTCTGCTCCACCATTCAATGAGATTGTGGCTGATCTGATAGTCCTCATCTCCACTTTCCTACCTTTCTCCCCTTACCCCTGAATCTGTTAGTGACTAGAAACTTCTCTCAGTCTTGAATGAATTTAATAATCTGTTGTAAAGATTTCACAGATTCACATCCCTCAGAAGGAATTTTGCACCTGTCTTAAATATGTGACGCCTTATTCCGAGATCGTGCACGCCTGTTGTACATTCTGCCGCAAGGGGAAACAAGCTCTCCACATCTACCCTGTTAAATTCCCTCGGAATGTTGTGTGTTTCAGTCAAGATGCTTCTCTTTTCCTTGACTGTAACAAATAGGTCCAACCTACTCAATCTCTCCTCATCATACAATCACACTGTACCCAGGATCAGCCTTGTGAACCCTTCTCTGGACTGTACTCCCAATGCCTTCATGTCTTTCTTTAGATAACGGAGGAAGAGAGAGAGTGGAGATCTAGTAGCTTGACACGTGTAGGAGAGAAAATGTTGGAATCTATTGTGAAGAATGTGATGGCTGAGCATTTAAATAAGAAATAGCAAAATTGGGCAAAATCGACATGAATGCATGAAAAAGGGAAGTCATGGTTGGTTAACTTCTTGAAATTATTTTGAGCACTTTGCTTGTCACATGCTCAAAGAAGAAACAATAAATGTGGTATACTTGGATTTTCATGAGGCTTTTGATAAAGCATCACACAGGAGGTTTGTACATAAAACTACAGCACATTGGATTGGCAAGCATTGGAAATTAGCTAATTTTTAAATTGTAAGTCACGAATAGCAATGAAATGCTCATTCTCAGAATGGCAGGATAGCTACTTGAATGTGGGGGCCAATTATTAGATTTCCAGATTGTGGACGACACCAAACTGCCTGGGAGCTCAGGGTGACATGGTGGTTCAGTGGTTAGCACTACTGCCTCACAGCACCAGGGACCCTGGTTTGATTCCAGCTTCAGCTGACTGTGTGTGGAGTTTGCACATTCTCCCCGAGTCAGCATGGGTTCCTCCACGTGCTCTGGTTTCCTCCCACAGTCCAAAGGTGCAGGTTCGATGGATTGGTCAGGCTAAATTGTCCGTACTGTTCAGGTATGTGCAGGCTAGGTGGATTAGCCATGGAAATGCAGGAGTTATGGAGAGAGGGAAGCTCTGGGTGGGATGTTCTTCAGTAGGTCAGTGTGGACCGAATGGCCTGTTCCCATACTGTGGGGATTCAGTGAACTCAAGTTATACTGAGGCTTCACGAAGAATTTGGAAAAGTGAAGGGGCTCAAAGATGGCAAACAGAATATGGTATAAACAGGTGTGAAGTGATAGACTTTAGTAGAAAGAAAATAGGAGAGCAAATTATAGTGGTGAAAGTCTAGGGAGTGCTGATATATCAAAGGGTCTGAGTGACCTTCTCCACAAGTTACTAAAAGCGAGAACACAGACACATTAAGCAATTGCAAAGGCAAAAGCCCTACCGGCCTGCAATCAAGGACATTTGAGTCCAGAAGGAAAGAGGTCATGCTGGAATCCTGGAATCCCTACAGTGTGGAAACAGGCTCTTCGACCCACAAGTCCACACTGACTCTCAGAGCATCCCACCCAGACACATCCCCCTGTAACCCACCGAATCTGCACATCCCTGAACACTACGGGCAATTTAGCATGGCCAATCCACCGAGCCTGCACATCTTTGGACTGTGGGAGGAAACTGGAGCACCCGGAGGAAACCCACACAAACACTCCATATAGACAGTCGCCCGAGGGTGGAATTGAACCCGGGTATCTGGTGCTATGAGGCAGCAATACTAACCAATGTGCCACCCGAATTTTCTCCTTCATAACACCTCATGTCAAGCATTATAAAGAGTTTTGTTATTCGAATCTAGGGAAAGATATCCTTTGAAAAGACGGGGTTCAATTGTGTTCAGCAGATTCAAATCCTGGGATTTTTAAAAAATTCATTCACAGGATGAGGACATCGCTGGCCAGGCAGCATTTATCGTCCATCCCTAATTGCCCAAAGGGCAGTTGAGAGTCAACCACATTGCTGTGGGTCTGGAGTCACATGTAGGACAGACCAGGTAAGGATGGCAGTTTCCTTCCCCAAACGACATTAGTGAACCAGATGGGTTTTTCCGACAATCGGCAACGGACTCATGGTTGTCACTAGACTCCCAATTCCAGATAGCTTTTATTGACTTCAAATTCCACCATCTACCGTAGCAGGATTCAAACCCATAACTGGATTAACAGTCCAGCAATAAAACTACTAGGCCATTGCCTCCCATCCATGGTAGGATTGTCATATTAGGCCAGAGTGAGGAAACTGGGTCTGTGTTTGCTTGAGTTTCAAACCATAAGTGGTGAAAGCATTCAGGCTGACAGCAGTCTTACAGGGCACGCCCGTCTCGATCTGGGTTGAACACTGCTGACTCTAGAAGCAGGGAACCTAACCTCAGGATAAGGGAAAGGCCACGTAAGACTGAGATGACATCTCATTTCCTCATCCAGAGGATGGTGAATCTTTCTAGGTCAGTACCAAGACAGCTGTTGAAGCTCAATCATTGAGCAAGTTCAAAACAGAAATCAATCTGTTTCTGTAAAACCAGTCAGGGATATAGAAACAGTGTGAGAAAAATGACAGATGAGATTATCAGCCATGATCAAAACTGGCACATGAGGCTCAACAGACCGAATGGCCTCCTCCTAGTCTCATCCTGCTTTAATCCTGAATGTACTGAAACTCAGTAATGAGTAAAGTCATTACAATTACCAACATGGAATCACCAATAGGCCAAGGGAACAACCAACTCTGTCCACCCAATCAAAAACAGAAACAAAAAAATTGCTGGAAAAGTTCAGCATGTCTGGCAGCATCTGTGGAGAGAAGTCAGATTCAATGTTTCAGGTCAAGTGCCCCTACTCAGAACCTCTGTCTGCGCAATAACCGAAACTGAAAATTGAGACTTGGAATTTGCTTGGTATTTGAAGCCTGGATCACAGTGAACAATTTCTCCGAATCTCCAAGTTAATCATAACTTCTCGCACAATGTTTCTGCTGTTTGTGAAAAATTTGCAAAAGTTGAATTCTGAGATCTCTGTGGCTTTCAAGCTGTACGTGGAATTGAAACACTGCAATTCCAGTAGGTGTTAAAGGTGTCCATCTATTTTTTTTAGCTAAACATCACTTTGGAGAGAGAGTACTGCTGCTTTTTGGAAAGGCCGATTCTTGAGTTGTGTGAACAAGACACACCCAGAGATGCCGAGCACAAATCCTGATATTCCTCCAGCAACGTTCCCAGTCTTGGTCATTTCTCACCGAAACATCCATCACCCATGTTCTTAGAGTCTGTCAGTCATTCAGTACAACACCTGCCAAGTACACACTCTATTCTTATCAGTCAGTCATTGCTCCAGTCCCAGTCCATCAAGCAACAAACAGGCATACTATCATCAATCTCAGTCATTCGGAGACATACCCTGATGTTCCTAATCTAGTTCGTAAGTCAGTCTTCACTTCACAACTGCCTGAGTTTAAACAGTGCAATATCTATTAGTCTCAATTCAAGATGCAACTCTGAAGGAATTCAACAGGCCACAGCTGCAAAAGGAACATCATGCAAGAAATGAGGAGTAGTTAATAGAAGTTGAGGTGCAAATAGTTCAGTCAAACAATAACAGAGTTATGGAACACACTGTAATATTCTTGGTCCAGTATATCTGCTGCACCAAGGTAATTTTGAAGTCTATTTAAGAAGCAACTCACTGTGTCTTCACCCAGTCCGAGAGTGAGAGATCAAGATCACATGATATTACATCACTTCCTGTCATGATGTGGACTCTCTCACATCAGCATATCACATCGTCAGATGAACCCTTTCCAACGACACATGGCAGGAGGGAGGTGGGAGGACTGACAGATTCAAGAGGCACAGAGATACATCTCTGCAAGAGGACTGGGATAAAATGAGAAGGTAGTTATGAAAAAAAAATGGACAGGTTTATTGGGCCAACAGTCTGTTCCTCTTTGGAATATACAAACATATGTTAGGTTTAATACATATGCTTAATGTCAGCTCAGTTGCTTCTGAGTGAGAAGGATCTGGATCTAAGTGCCATCCCAGGGACTAAACGCAAAAGTTGAGACTGACTGTCGTACTGAGGGAGTGCTGGATTGTCAGAAGTGCAGTCTTTTTGTTGTGACATTAAACCGAGGCAGCACCTGTCTGTTTGGGTGGACCAAACAAAGCCCAGTGCACTTTTTTGAAGAGCAGAGAACATAGTACAGAACTGGAACAGACCCTTTGGCCCACCATGCTTGTGCTGACCATGATGCCATTCTAAACTAAGGCTATCTGGCTGCACATCGTCCATATCCCTCTACTCTTTGCCTGTCCATGTGTACGTCTAAGTGCCTCTTAAACATTGTTGTTGTCTCTGCTTCTCGCACCATGTTGCAGCCACCTCCCACGCTCTGTGTTAAAAAACCTTCCTCACATATCTCCTTTAAATTTTCATCCTCTCATCTTAAACATATGCCCCCAAGTATTTGACATTTCCACCCTGGGAAAAAGACTCCTATCCACTCCATCTGTACCTCCAATAATTTTATATACTTCTATCAGGTTGCCCCTCAGACTCTGACACCCTTTTGAAGACAATCCAAGTTTGTCCAATCCGTCCAAAGAGACCTGGTGAGTTACCTCCGGGTTACCAGGCAATATTTAAACCTAAATCAACACTGCAAAAATCAGATGATCTGGCCTGGATCACACTGCTGTTTGAAGCACAGTGCAAAGGAACCACTTCATTTGCAACATTACAAGAGTGACCACACTTCAAAAAGTACTTCATTGGGCTGGAAAGCACTTCGACATATCATGAAAAATGTTACAGAAATAGAAGCAATTCTTTCCAATACAATAGAGAAACTACTTGAGTCTTTGTTTCAGTTCACCGACTGCACTGCTCAGTCCTTATGTTGTCCATTCCAATAAAAAGATTCAAGCTTAGAATCATCCAGGGGTTAGAATTAATTCAAACAACAGAAATTTCAAACTGGATCACATTTGATCCCCGTGATTGGTTCAATCAATTGACCTTTACTAAACCAACAAATAGTGTGCTGCAGTTGATTGCAACAGCCCCTGGACCAGGGTTAAGAAAGTCAACATATCAATTGTTATCCAGCAACTCCCCCACTTCATATTGGGTGAAAGCAGATCGTGATCACGTCAAGAAGATTCAATCATTAAAACAGAATGTACATTGTTTTACTATGACGTTATCTGTGATAAACCATCACAGAACTGTTACACCACCCTTCTGCCCATCCTATTTTGCTCACTCTCGGGAGGAGCAGTTCACCCCATTCCACTGCTGCCTTCTCTCCCCACTCCAGTCCCACGCGTTGCTCATTTTCAGATTACTGTCCATCTCAAATACCTTGATTGAACCTCACTCCCATCTCTCACACTCAGCCATTCCAGCAGAGATCAAATACATCTGGAGAACGTCCATTTCAACCATTTCATCATGAATTGTTTCTCTGCAGAGGCTTCAGTCTTCTACCAACAGCCATCCTAATGAGAGAAAAGGTGTTGCCAAATGTCTGAGTTACATTTGTGGTGGGTTGCTGTTTACTTTATCTTAGAACAATGCAGAATTGCCTCTAACTCTCAGTCTTCATTAACAAAACATCCTTGGTGTTTGAGAGATTCCAGATCCCTTTCAGAAGAGTTAGTCCCAGACTTATGTCAGATCTAAACTCTCCCAACTTCATCCACCCGGATTAAACCAATCGAGCAAGGGCACAAGGATTAATTAAGAGAGCAGAATAATCAAACTCAGATGAAGCAAACCATTGAAGACTTCACTGAGGAAGGACATAGTTACTGGGAAGAGGGTTGTTGGGTGGTCAACAAAGATTTCTTGGGTGTGGGGATTGCTGTATGAGGAGACAGCAGCCAAACTTGGCTGACAAACTGGCTGATATTCCCTGAAGTTTGGAACAATGAGAGTTGATCCCATAAACATACACAATTTTTGAAAGGTTTACTAAGTGCGAGGGAAGATAGTTGTCTTGGCTGGGAAGTCGATAAGCTGTAGCCATATTCTCCATGTAAGAGGTTGGCTCTTTGGGGAAGAGATGAGGAGAACTAAAATTTAATCAGTGAGTTCTAAATTTCTGCAACTCCCTACTTCAGCGAGGTATGGATATTGAGTCTTCAAGTGGTGAACTGAAGGATATAAGAGTGCTGAAGAAAGCTGGAGTTGAGATGGATGACCCAGCATTCACTGATAGATGGAGCAGGTTCAAGATCCTAAATGGCCCATCCTCTGCCTTTGTCTTTACGTATTTCAGTTTTAATTCAACTTTTTCTTTTTTCTGTTACTTGTTCTTTTATCCGAATCATTTCCATTCTATATCTTGTTGGTTTTCGGAGTCAAACTCTCCCATTCTACAAGATGGGAGTGAACATCCTCAACTGTAACTGCAGGACCTATTGTTATGGTAGTATGCTTTAATTCCTGTTCAGGCTACTGAATTGACCTTGAGAAGGTGGTGGTCGGTTGCTTTGTTGAACCGCTGCAGTCTATGTACTGTAGGTAGACCTTCAGGGAGGGTTCCAGGATTTTGACCTATAGACAGTGAACCAACGGGGATATATTTCCCAGTCAGGATGGTGAGTGGCTTGGAGGGATACTTGCAGGTGATGGCTGAAATAACTCAACAAAGGCTGGTATCCCATCACCAAGTGACCCTTTATTTACACATGCATAGTACGGGATACTGACCCAGCTAGCACAGAGCCAGCTCCCAGAGTGAACAGAACCCCTGACACTCCTGTTTATATCCGTCAGCCAGGGCTCCCTGCTCAGGCCAGGTCAACAGCCCCAATCAGGGAACTCAGATTCAATGAGATCCACCTGGCTAACATTGTTCCAGTCACTGCAGTGGCATTCCCAAGTATCTGCTGCCTAAGGTCATGGATTTACGAGGTGCTCTCTGAAGATCTTTAGCAAATTTCATCAAGTTGTGACAGAGTGTCGGTGGTGCAATGTATGGAGGTTTCTGGATGCAGTGCCAAATAGAAGAGACAGATCAATGCTTTGGTTGCAGATCCTTCAACAGAATCTCACAGTCTTCAGGTTCCATTTGGTGTACTCTGCATGGCTGGGATTTTTTATTCTTATTTTGTAATTGCTCAGCGCGTACTCAGTCTTCTTAAGGGAATACAGTTGTTCAGTTCCTCCAGCCTGGCAATAGTCCATGTTATATCTGCTGGCATTCCCCAGCTACAGTTAGTGCAAAGAATGGCTGCTGATACTGTTTAGTACATATCCCTTACATACAAATATAGGATGCGGTAATTAATTGTCATTACCTTTAGCATCAGTGTTTCATCAATTTAAAAGTGATTTTCTGTCTTGGCAGACTGAGGTTACTCCTCAAATGCTCCTCTTCCTTCAAGAATTAACCCAAAGCGACACAGGAGGCAGACCAATGATAATAAAAACCGAGAGAACTGCAGATGCTGTAAATCAGAAACAAAAAACAGAAATTGTTGGAAAAGCTCAGCAGGTCTGGCAGCATCTGTGGAGCGAAATCAGAGTTAACGTTTCCGGTCCAGTTACCCTTCCTCAGAACTGGACTGAACAGTTTTGAGGAAGGGTCACTCAATCCAAAATGTGAACTCTGATTTCTCTCCACAGTTGTTGCCAGACCTGCTCAATTTTTCTAGCAATTTCTGTTTTTGAGACCAATGTTAGCTTCTTGTTCAAAACCAGAAAATACTGGATAAAATGCTTCTCCAGCACTTTCTGTTTCTGTTTTGTTTCAGATTTCCAGTATCCCCAGTTCTCTGTTTTATTTTTATGTTAATATATTGCTCCTAGTCTTGGCAAAAACGTTGCTGTGAGCACAAAGCACAGTCTCATCTTTATACTTCCACATCTTACATCTGCCAAAATTAACTGCAAGAGGACTTAGTTCTACAATTATTGCACTCCACTAATACAGCTCAGAATAGTCATAATTCTCACAACAAATCGAGACTGCTGGTTCCAGAGGGAAGATTTGCAATTGATAGAATGTGTTTCACAACCTTAAGTAACCCCAAAGTGTTTTACAGCCAATGATGTCTTTTAGAAGTTGCAGAAATGTAGGCAACATGACAGCTAATTTACACACAGCAAGTTCCCTGAAGAGCAATGTGATAATGATGAAAAGTAATTTTAGCGATGATGTTTCAGGAATAAGTATTGGCCTGTCCACTCAGATAGGGAGATATGCTTTGCTGTTCTTCAAGACAGTGACAAGAGTTCTTTCTTATCCACCTGAGACACCAGACAGACAGAATTTTGATGCTAGCATTCCATCCAAAATACAACCCTTCTGACAGTGCAGCATTTCCCCAGACCTGCAATTGAGTTTCAGCCAAGATCTCGAGCATAGATAGAGGTACAAGGTGAGTCCTGATTTAGCTGAAGCAGGTTTAAGGGGCCCAATGGGTTTCTTTTTAATTTTGTTCAAGCAATGTCAGCATGGCTGGCCTGGTCAGTATTTCTTGTCCATACCTAATCATCCAGAGGACAGTTTAGAGTCAACCACACCGCTGTGGGTCTGGAGTCACGTGTAGGCCAGAATGGGTAACTGTGGCAGATTTCCTTCCCTAAAGGGCATTGGTGAATCAGATGGGTTTTTTTTCATGAAAATCGACAATGGTCCGTATTCCAGATTTTTATCGAATTCAGATTGCTCCATCTCTGATGGTGGGATTTAACCCTACGCCCCCACAATGTTCCCATTCCCATTCCTGCTCCTATTTCCTCTGTTCTTCGAGGTGGGACTTGAACCCACAATTGCACAGTCACTGGTTTTCATTAACATTAGGACCAATGATCACTCCCATCGTGTGTTGCTCCTTTAAAGAGAGCGTAGAGGTGGTGTTCCAAGTTGGGCACAAAAGGGGCCTGATACTTTTGAAGTCCTGTGTCGTCTTAGCCAGGGAGGAAAAGGGAAGGAGCAATCAGTCAGACTGCTCACAGCCGTCTGAGATGCATTCCATGGATACCCTCAGCACATCCACAGAGGGTTCACTCCCAAGTCGAATCGTGGGGAATGCTGCATGTCATGTCATGAAACGGTTGTCAGCTTTTTGGGGAACCACCAACGAGGCCAGGAGGTCAGACACATGGCACCGTCAGACAAAGGGACAGGAGGAGTGAGCAAGATCACAGCCTCCCCTTAATCATCCCCAAGCTGCCAGACAGTGGGGCTGTGAATACCTGGAGTGGCGCTGTCCATAAGAAGGGACACTCACCGCAGCAAATTCATTTTCCACTCATTAGAAGCTGCTGAAGTGCCCAAGTCCATTGTGCAAAATTGAATTTTAAAACCACAAGCAACCCTGGAGGTTCAATCCTCATTTATGGCTCAGAAATCAGAACACATAGCCAGCAATCAAGCAATTTCACCCAAGTTTTAAGCTTGTCCCAGCACCGTTTTTTTTAACTTGACCCCGTTTTCACATGCAATAAGCCCAGAACTCATGTGTGCAAAATCCACCAGAGTTTTGAGTTTCATTCAAGATACCTGCAAATTGGTGGCTCACTAGTTAGCACTGCTACCTCACAGCACCAAGGGCCCAGGTTCAACTCCATGCTCAGGTGACTGTCTGTGTGGAGTTTGCACATTCTCCCCGTGCCTGTGTGGGTTTCCTCCGGGTGCTCCGGTTTCCTCCCACAGTCCAAAGATGTGCAGGTTAGGCGGATCAGCCGTGTGAAATTGCCCACAGTGTCCAGGGATGTGTTGGTTAGGTGGATCAGCCATGGGGAATGCAGGGTAGGGGAGTGAATCTGGGTGGGATGCTCTTTGGAGGGTCACTGTGGACTTGATGGACCAAATGGCCTGCTTCCACACCGTAGGGATTCTCTGATTCTATGAAATGAAGTGCTAGGATGGGTGTGACAATACTGTGTCGATAAGATATGTGTTCTGTCCTGTTTCTCTTGCAGAGGGGTTTGGTCAGAGTGGTGCCAAGGTGTCTCCTGCCAGCAGGCAATTGGCAAATTGCTTTGGGATTTTCCCTGGGAATTTTTTTTCTGAGTAAGACAACAGCATCATGAGGAGGTGGGGTCATGCTCACACAGACCCTAAGGACATGTTTTGCTTTCACTTTTGCTTTTGTAACTTGGCTGCTGGAGCAGACAGCTAGAGCTCTCTTTGCTGCTCGATTGAAGACTTAGAAACAGAGATTTCCTCTTTGAAATAAGAAGGGGCAGATTGTTTCTTCCAGCATTTCTTTCTCAGGGACTTGAGAGAGACAACATGTGAAAATAATAACTGTTTTGCTGCAGTGTATTTATGGGAAGCTACCTACTTTGGAACAGTTGATGATGAGTGGTTGAATAATCCATTGTCTTATTAAATATGTCAATGGAGTTAAAGTTATATTGATTCTTCGTTTTATATTGCAGGAATCAAGTGTGTTTAGATTGAAGCCTTGTGGTGGACCAATTGAATCATACCTGAATCACAGTGCCTTACACTTGCCTTTAAAATAAAAATGAAGTTAGGTTCTGCGCTGTATCTATACTATATTTTGGGGGAGACTGGTCTGGTCTCAAGCGTCAGTAACAAGTGAACATGAAAGAATCGAAACTGTCCTAAGAAAAACCGTCCAGGTCCTGGAGGGAAGGAAATCCACCCCTTCCCTGTCCTCCGAGTCCGTGTTTATATGTGACTCCACCCCAACAGAGCACCATGCCCATAAGCAACAAGGCCAGGTGCATATTTCCAATTATGTCGATGGTACATTTGCGATATGTGGGGACACAATGGCCTCATGTTATTCACCCTAACCAATTAATCCAGACCCCCAGATAAAATCCTGGGTTCAAATCCCATAACAGCAGATGATGGAATTTGAATTCAACAAAAATCTGGAATTACTGTCCAAGTCTAGCGACCATGGAAACCATTGCTGATTGTCAGAAAAAATCCATCTGGTTCAGTTGTGTCGTCCAGGGAAAGAAATTGCCATCCTTACCTGGTCTGACCTACATGTGACTCCAGACCCACGGCAATGTGGTTGACTCTTAACTGCCCTCTGGGCAATTAGGATTAGGTAATAAATGCTGGCCTTGCCAGAAGTGAGGCCTTGCCCCAACCTGTGAAAGAATCGGTAACAAAGGTCATTTGACTTCTCAAGGCAGCTCTGCCATTGACAGATCAACTGTTGGCCTGATTACAACCTTCCCGTATCACAAATTTGCCCCTCGATTTCCTTCATGTCCAAAAATCAAAAGATTTTTGTGTCCCGAATGGACTGAAGGACTAAGCATCCGCAACTTGCTGGGGTACAGAGTTCCAGGATTCTCAAACCTCTCTGTGAAGAAATCTTCCTTATTTTGTCCTCGTTGACCAACTCCTTGATCTGGGACTGTGACCTCCCAATTATTCATTCCCCAGCCAGGATAAGCTTTTGCTCAATTAGACATTGTTCATGTTTCAAGGAGATTCTCAAGCAAATCGCAGCAGGAATGCTTTTCAAAACTCCACGAGTTGTTGATGGCCCTTCAGACTGATGGGACAAGTAAAGCCTCACTTATAATCATCACTGGCCAATGGGAACAGCTCCGTCCGTGGAAACTGCGGACATTTTTTCACAGGACTGGTTAAGATCGATCTTGGTGGGGGTGGGGGAAGGGGGAGGGGAAGAAAAATACTAATTCTGAGTCATCAGCCTGTTTTAGATCTCTCCCAAACTTTACTTCTCTTCCTGTCACCACTTTGATTGCAGAAAGTTAAAGTCTTCCACATTCCCTCCTCTCCATCCCCTCTTTTTTCCTCTCAATATTCTTGACTGGTGATCGCCGGTCTTGAACCATCTAACTGTGACATATGCATGCCTCTCAAACTGCTCCAGTCCATAATTCACTCCCAGACGTTCATCATGCACTGAGCACCGTCAGTCAAATTCCAGTCTGTTAATTATTTGAAGGCATCCGTGATTCGACCTGTATAGTCAGTTATTACCCTGCTAAGTAATTCATTACCGGTTATTCACTGGTTTATAAATAAACCAGGTATCCATTATTCCTCTGATGGATCATCCATACTGAGCCTGCCAGATTGTAGCCAATACCTCATTTCATTGCATCTGTGACTCAGTATCTAAACAATATGAATTCCACACTTTGATAATGCAACCAGTGTGCATGAAGTCATTTCTCACAGCTACGCGACTGCAGTACAGTTCAACTCATTCCAACCCCCTAATCCTTCATGGAATGAGTCGCTGTACATAGCTTGACAACTGAAGGAACTGTGGGGGCAGGAAAGAAAATTAAAGATTCTGTTGAAATGCTTAATTCAACACAGCACCAAAAAGAAAACAGCTTTATTTAAAACCCCTCAAGGCAAAGTACTGGATAGATGATTCGAGATAACTAATTAAATGTCACGTTCTGTAGATTAAGCTGATGGCAATCTAAATTTTCTCATTATGCTTTATATTTGTCTTGGGATCCTGGTGGCAGTGCTAAGGTTGTATTGATCACCCACCACTTCAGTGCTCTGAGAAGCAAGGCGTGGGCTATTTTCTTGAACCTGTGCTGTCCTTGCGGTGATGCTGCCAAATTGCATGTCTCAAGTCAGCAACCATTAACCTTGTTGTGACAAACGAGATGATGTCCCAGTCAGGGATGGTGTGTTTTATAAAAAAAAAACGAACCGTGACTTGAGCAGATAATTTTATGACTTTGTAAATTTTGAGGCAACTCTAACATCAACAGAACACGGCAGAGAGAAAGATGGAATGCAGACTTGAGAAGAACACTGCACCAGCATTGAACATGATGTATAACAGCATGTAACTAATGAGCTTTCAGTGTTACAGAGTCAGACAGCCTTACTCTAATTTGAGGACAAACCAGGGATGCAAGGCACATGGAACAATAGCAGCCAAGAGGTACATGCCCTGAAGAACCAAGAAAGGATTAAATCCACGAAAAAGTAACTGGTACGCAAGAACGTAGAACATAGAACATAGAACAGTACAGCACAGTACAGGCCCTTCGGCCCACGATGTTGTGCCAAACTTTTAACCTAAACCAAGTTTGTGGTAAACTTGGCTCGCCTTGGCGACAGCATTGTGAGGCATGCTTGCCACAGACTTAGCAAAATATCAACAGGAGAGGCCATTCAGACTGATGAGACTGCACTGCCATTCAGTTAGATCATGTGTCAATGCAATTTTTCCATGCTATCTCCATATCCCTTGGAGTCGTATGTCTCCAGAAATCTATTCATTTCTGCAATGAACGCACTCGAGGACAGAGCTTCCACGGCACCCCGGGGTACGGAATTCCAAAGATTCGGCACAATGTTCACTCAAAGCAATCTGGAAACTCAAAGGGCAATGAAGAGGTGGTCCATGTTGCTACAACGTTGCTGTTCTCGTCCATTGTGGCGGTTCACATGGGACATAAAACTTGCAAATGGGGTGGTGGTGCTGTAGTGGTAAAGTCACTGCAGTAGTAATAAAAACCCCAGGCAGATGTTCTGAGGACATGGGTTTAAATCCTGCCGTGGTACACGGTGAAGTTTGAATTCGACGAAAATCTGTTATAAATGGCGACCAAGTGTCAATTGTCATTAAAAAAAACCCAACTGGTTCACTCATCTCCTTGAGGGAAGGAACTCTTTGCTGCACTTATCTGGTCTGCCCTACATGTGACTCCAAACCCACAGCAATGTGGTTGACTCTCAAATGCCCTGTAGGGGCAATAAACGCTGGACTGGGCAGTGAAGCCCACATACTGCGAACAGATTTTGAAAGAAAGTGTTGTCCAACTGGAGTGTTGCAGCAATGCGTACGCCTTGGCAGGTGATTCTTCAGCAACGTATTCCTGATAGATAGCGGCGCATGCTGGCCGCTTCCACCGGTACCAGCCATGCTGTCCAGCGGGCTGGGGTGACCTGTCATTGAGCCCAGTGGGAGAGGCACCAATCCAGCAATCTGCTCTTCCCTTGATTGTGTCACCTACCTTGAGCATCTCAAGACTTCATTCAAAAACCACAGCCCCTTATTGCCAAGATGTTTGAACTGTCGCAGTGACAGCGCTGTTGTTAATTCAAGCGTTGTTGTCTCACAGTCTTTTAATGTGACCGAGCAAAGCTCATTGTGTTCAAAGGAACAAAGCAGAGCAACATTTCTTTTCATCTGTGCTCAAACATTTCAATCAGAATTCATGCCTTGAGCACTAATGTGAAAGCTGACAGCCTGGATAAAACCGTTTGTCCATTTAGCCAATGACAGAGATTTGCCACATGATCCATGACGTCGACTGGCAAAATTGTTTCCACAAGTACAATCTGGGGGACTTGATACGGTATTTGTAATCTGTCAAAATAAAAATGATCGCAATTGGAAGGAGAGCCCACCTCACCCAATTGACCAACCCCCACTCTAATCAAAGGACTCAGCTCACACCAGGTAAGGGACCCAAAATGTCAGCTTTCCCACTCCTCTAATGCTGCCTGACCTGTTGTGTTCATGCAGCTCTACACCTTGTAATCTCAGATTGAGGGACTTGTTGGTTTTCCTCTACATCTTTGTGCAGTTCTGGTTGCCAGACTTTTGACAGGGTGCCTAGGAGGTTAAGCAGGATGTTGCCTACGTTGGAGTATATTAACTATCAGGACAAGTTGGACAAACTTGGATTGTTTTCGCTCAAGTGTCAGAGGCTGAGGGGCGAACTGATAAAAGTATACAAAATTATGAGGGCATGGATAGTTGATAGTCAGAGTCTTCTTCCCAGGGTGAACATGTCAAACAAGGTGGTGTAGGGTTAAGGTGAGAGGGACAAAGTTTAAAGGAGAGGTGCAAGGGAAGGTTTTACATAGAGGGTAACAGGTGCCTGGAATGTGCTACCAAGGGAGGTGGTAGAAGCAGATATAGAGTCATAGACGTATAAAGCGGGGAAACAGACCCTTCAGTCCAAACTTTCCATGCCGACCAGATATCGTAAAGTAATCTAGTCCCATTTGCCAGCTGGCCCATATCCCTCTAAACTCTTCGTATTCATATACACATCCAGATGTCTTTTAAATGTTGCAATTGTACCAGCCTCTACCACTTTCTCTGGCAGTTAATTCCATACATGCACCATTCTCTGCGTGAAAAGGTTGCCTCTTAGGTCCCTTTTAACTCTCCCGCCTCACCTTAAACTTGTCCCCTCTAGGGTTGGACTCCCCCACCCCAGGGAAAAAAGCTTATCTATTCACCCTATGTACAGTCCTCATGATTTTGTAAATATATCTCAGGTCACCCCTCAGCCTCACCCTATAGCTCAAATCCTCCAACCCTGGCAAAATCCCTGCAAATCTTTTCTGAATCCTTTCAAGTTTCATAATATCCTTCCTGTATCAGGGAGACCAGAATTGCACAAAAATATTCCAAAAGTGGCCGAACCAATGTCCTGCACAGCCGCAACATGACGTCTCAACTCTTATACTCAATGCATTGACCAATAAAGAAAAGCATACCAAACACCTTCTTCACTATCCCAGCTACCTACAACTCCACTTTCAAGGAACTATGAACCTGCTCTCCGAGTCTCTTTGTTCAGCAACAGTGCCCAGGACTTTACCATTAAGTGTATAAATCCTGCCTTGATGTATGGTTGCAAAATTTAAGAGGCATTTAGAATGTGCATGAACAGTCATGGAAATAGAGGGAAATGGACAGTGCACAGGCAGATAATATTAGTTTAGAATGGCACTGTGGTCAGCACAGGCAGGGTGGGCCGAAGGGCCTGTTCCTGTGCTATACTGTTCTGTGTCCAGATCTCCTGCCTGTGGTCTGTTGGCCGATTTAACACAGGACAATAAAAGGGATGCTTTAGTCATTGTGTCACCATGCCTGGGAAGAGAATGAGCTGTTGTCTTGAGTTGGTACCACTGTATCTATAGCCTGTGGTGATCTCAGCCTGCATCATTACCCTTTGTGATGTTTGAATTCCATGGGATTTCTGGAGATTGGATGCCTATCCTACACTCCTGAGGTTGCTCTATCATGATACATTCTGACTCTGCAGTGCTGCCAAGTTTACCTTATCAAGGTGTAACTCTTCATCACCCTGACTCTGTCTGCTAAACTGCTGGATTACACTGGGTCATGTAGAAGCTGTGAACAGCCCTTGAACATGGTGTTTCCATTGTTGCCTAGTGTGAGTTTCAATCGATGTCAGACACATATCATCATGTACACCTTCATGACCAACATACTCTTATCACTTTGAACGACTAGTATCACCGGAAGATCTCACCCCTGACTGATCTTAAGAGGGTCTCTACTGGCAGACTTGGTACTCTACGAGAATGCATGAATGAGTGTGACTATGCACACCATCAACAATGTGGCAACCACCACCAGGTTTCACACACAGGGAAGGGATAGTTTGACCACAGTAGACAGCCTCACTGTAAATACAGGACCATCAGCACAGTGGTCGGCAGGGTGGCCCAGTGGTTAGCACTGCTGCCTCACAGCGCCAGGGGCACAGGTTCGATTCCACCCTCGGGCTTCTGTCTGGAGTGTGCACATTTTCCCCGTGTCTGCATGGGTTTCCTCCGGGTGCTTCAGTTTCTTCCCACAGTCCAAAGATGTGCAGGCTGGGTGGACTGGCCATGCTAAATTGCCTGTAGTGTTCATGTATGTGCAGATTGGGTGGACTAACCATGGGAAATGCAGAGTTACAGGGACAGGATGGGGGATGAGTCTGGGTGGGCTGCTCTTGGGAGGGTTGGTTTGGACTTGCTGGGCCAAATGGCCTGCTTGTAGGGACTCTAAACAGCATTTTCTGAGAGACCTGATTAATTTGAAGCATTGCAAAGAAAACCTTCTTCATGCAATTTGCTGTAACTTTTTCTTTGTCTCTGAGGTGCACTCCGAAATTTGGTTGAGATAATTTGAGGCAAGCAACCTACAGAACAGGGATGGTTAATGTACTTCCGAATGTTGAATTGGTCATCAACGTTCCAACTATATTGGCTACACAGTTACTCATAGTTTAAAACCAATTATAGAAAGGGCACATTAAGTTGGTCTACTAAATTACAGAGCAGGTTTCCCTCAATATAATGTCTGATCTTCTCTCTAAGAAGCGCCTCAGAGTCTTTAACATGCATGAAATTGCTCTGAAATACTGTGGTTCTCGTTAGCTCTGCAAATGCAGCAACGAAAACACAGATAACAAGCTTCCGGAAGTAGTCTCTGGCAGCGTGCTGGACTGGAATTGGAGAGTTGGTCAGGCCATTCAGCCCAACTGTTTGCAGGGGCTCCATGTGATTGATAAATGATGAATGAATGGCATTTGAAATAAATATGTTGACCAAGCTGAGGTTCACTTCCCTTACATGTAAGAATGAGGGATGAGGGTTTCAAGATTGGGAAAGGGTTGGATGGGGTAGCTGACTTTTCCATTTGCAGGCCATTCTCCAGAATCAGCAACCACGTAAAACAGTCAGGAACAAATGTGATAGGAAATTCAGCAGAAGTTTATTCCCTCACAGAGACGTGAGAACTTGGAAAATTGTTACCACAACAACTGGCTGAGGCAAATGGCATAGATGCTTTAAGAACATAAAAATAGGAGCAGGAGTAGGCCATCTGGTCTGTCAAGCCTGCTCCACCATTCAATAAGATCATGGCTGATCTTTTCGTGGACTCAGCTCCACTTATCCGCTGGCTCACCATAACCCTTTATTCCCTTACTGTTCAAAAATCTGTCCAGCTTTGACTCAAAAACATTCAACAAGGTAGCCTCAACTGTTTCACTGGGCAGGGAACTCCACAGATTCACAACCCTTTGAGTGAAGCTCCTCCTCAACTCAGTCCTAAATCTGCTGCCCCTTATTTTGGGGCTTTGCCCCATAATTCTATTTTCACCTGCCAGTGGAAACAACCTCCCTGATTCTATCTTACCGATTCCCTTCATAATTTTATATGTTGCTATAAGATCCCCACTCATTCTTCTAAATTCCAATGAGTATAGTCCCAGTGTACACAAGAACATGGGAAGCTTGATGAACATCTAATGGACAGAGGTCCAACATCACTTTACATCTTGAGTTCCCAAGAAGAGCCACACCAGACTTGAAACATTAACTCTGGTTCCCCCTTCACAGATGCAGGCAGACCTGCTGAGTTTCTCCAGCATTTTCTGCTTTTTGACTGATTTCAAATCTCCAGTGTCTGCAATGCTTTTGTTTTAATCACCCTTTTCAACTTAGGCTTTTTTTTTGTTTAAATCGAACATTTTTGAGATGCTGTGAGACACCTCTGGAGCAACTGGCACGTGAATGCAGGCCCCCTGGCTCATAGAAGCCACTGCACCACTTCAACCCTCTCGCCCTGTTCAAGATGATAATGTGGAATGTGTCATCTGCCAACCCAACAGGTGTGAACAATGTCTGAAATATGGGTCACCCACATAGGAGGCCATAAAGTTGCATTATTCTTCTCATCCATGTGTTTATTATCAATTTCATGGGAGCGAGAGCAGCAACTGGTGCAATTATCATTTTGATAGGCTATCGCTTTTGGAGGTCGAATGTAAAAAGCTGCCTGAGGCTGACAACATCCGTCAGCAAATTTGCTGTCCTGTGCTGCTCTTGTAGTGAGAAAAAAAAAGACTGGTGTCCGCTCAGAAAGATTTCCCTTGACGCCTTTCGGGTTGGTGAGTTTGCTCACAGACTATTTTCAGACTCGACAGTGCAGGAGAAACAGGATGGGGCGTCTGATTCAGGGAAGACCCCAAGGACAGAAAGGGGCACGGACATGGAAGCTGTCTAGCCCTCAAGCTGCATTGAGGCAGCTCACTGAGGCTCATTAGACATTAACTTCCAAAAGTCTGAACTGCACATAGCTCAAGGGCAGCCATGAAAACATCTCGACCCCTGCCAGTCACACCTCATCCCAATTTTAATAATCACTGGATTAAAATGATGGCCCTTCCTATGTAATGATGTTATGTATGCACCACATTTACAAATAGCTCAGCCATCTGGGAAGGTAGTGCCCACCAGTTCATCAAGTGGAATAAGCAACAAATACTGGGCCTTGTCAGTCACATCCACATCCCAAATAAAAGGAAATTAAGTCCACTCACCTACTCACGGAACATGAATCAACTGCTGAATTGTTTCTCTTTAATGGACTGATGTAATTTGGACCTTGAACAGATTCTTTCTCCAACCAATGTTGGTCAGTTGTCCCAAAAGTAAACAATTCTCTCAGTAAAATTGTGAATGTCGAGGTCTTGTTTAAAACTAACCTTCAGGTGGACACATGTCTTCTTGTTCTGCTCTTCCTGACTGACCATGTACTGCCCAGAGCCTTGGAACATTGAATGGCTCTATTCCTATAGTACCTACATCGTAGTTAAGGTAACAGTAAACAGGTGATTGGCCTTGCTAGTGATTGGACTTGGCCTTGGACCACAGATCCTGGATTCAAGTCCTGCCTGCTCTGGAAGTGTGTAGTAACATCTCTGAATAGGTTGATGAGGAAATGTCTTTGACCAGATATAAAAAAGGACTGTTGCGGTACGTCAATACCTGGGTGTCTAAGGCGAGAGAATAAGGAGGGTGTCCCAGTATGACTGCGGCCTATCTTGGCCAGTGGGCACTGTGGGGCTGGAATGCATTATCAATTTTGGGAACTGAATGTTAATTTTATAAGCTGCTTCAAAGATTTATTTTTGTTACAGTATCCCTTTCTTCAAACTGATCAGTTAAATGTGAGGAAAATTCTTAACTCAGTTTTTCTGTCCACATTTGCTGCCAGACCTGTCGTGTTTCTCCAGGAATTTGTTTGTTTTTTCAGATTTCCAGCATCCGCGATAATTTGGTTTTAACTAATGAGTTAATTATTCTTTCGTTCATCTGATCACACCAAAAGGGTGCAAAATGAGATGATCTAGAACCTAGTGTCCATGCCTCTGAGCCAGAAGGTCTACGTTCAAATCCTGCCTACAATGTGTGTGCAGCTTTGAAAAGACTGAATTACCCAACTTTGGAGATGAGGCATCAAAAGGAGTTGAGGGGGGGCAGAGATTTACAAGATTGCACCCCCCTGTATAAACTGACTATGAAGAATGAGCTCTGTGAAAGTTATCAGAAAGTGAGAGTGGACTTGCTCATCATCATGTTATCAGCAAGGATCCTGTTGTCACATACTTGTTCACACCTGTCAGTGGAGTCGCACTGAGCTTCATCCAAACCACAATTTTCAAAGTAATGCAAGCAAGCTGCTGCCCAGTGTTTCCAGATTCGATAAAGGAGCTTTTCGAAACGCCTGCTGCTCATAGCACCAACTCATGCCCAAGTCCCACGCACCCGTCAGTAACGATCAGTGGCAACTGGTTCACCAATGCATCAATTCTATGATTCCCAACCTCACGTTCAAACCCCCCATAGACTCGAAACTCTCTGGTTCTGTTATCTCCTCCAGCTCAACAACACTCCGGTATCTTTCCATTCCTCCAACTCGGGTCTTTTGCACATACCCAGAACTTCCTTCATCCCAACATTGGCAGCCGATCCTACGACTGTCCCAGTGACAAGCTCTGAAATTCTATCACTCAAGCAGTTTCTCTCTCGCTGTTTCTGCATTTGCCTCTCTGTCTCTTTCTCTGTCTCTGTCTCTCTTTCTCTCTGTCTCTTTCTGTTTATCTCTGTCTCTCTATCTGTCTCTGTTCCTATCTTTTGCTTCACTCTGTTTCTATCTGTGCCTCTCTCTCTCTCTCTGCTTCTGTCTTTGCCTCGCTCTCTCTCTGTCTCTCTCTTTCTCTCTGTCTCATTTCTTTATGTCTGTCTCTCTGTCTCTGCTCCTGTCTTTTGATTCACCCTGTTTCTGTATGTGCTTCTCTCTCTCTCTGCCTCTGTCTTTGCCTCGCTCTCTCTCTGTCTCTCTCTTTCTCTCTGTCTCTTTCTCTTTATCTCTGTCTGTCTCTGTTCTTGTCTTTTGCTTCACTCTGTTTCTGTCTGTGCCTCTCTCTCTTTCTCTCTCTCTGTTTCTGTCTTGGCCTTTCTCTGCCTTTCTCTGTGTGCTTCATCTTTGCCTCCCTCTCTCTACCCCAACCCCCCTTCACCGACCTATCTTCCCAACTTTTGGTCCCCTGACATCTCCCACTGCAGCTCGGTGTCAGCTTTGCCAGCTAACAATTCTGTGAAGCACTTCAGTGAAGTATGGGAGCTATATAAATGCACGTTGTCATTGATTAGATTGAAAAAAGGCCCAATTCCAGCTTTTCATTGTCTCTGACCTGACTCCCTGCTGAAGGTCCAAATTCAATCAGCAGTCACACTGTCTGGCAGGTCTGTTTGTGGAACTCTCCCTCTTATACCTAATATCACAAGGAACGTACAAAACCCCAAACTGAAGCTTCCAAGCAGATGGATTCCTCAGTGTCACAGCGAGACCTGCTTAAGATTAATCTAACATCACAATCTCTGTTATTCAATTAAGGCTATACGCCCCAGCCTCATTGATCAGGAATATTTGGTTCCAAACAACACACAGTTTGCAGGCAGCACATTGATAAATCCCGAACCATGAATGATATAGTGCAGAACAGACTTCCTCCTTGGCACCTCTACATGCTCAGCAATATTTCACAGACCACCACCACAAGCAATTCAGGGAATGATGTATCACAGAGAAAATGGACATAGTTATGATTTAGTTGGTTCATTTCTTCATTCCAACACCAATGTTCCAGTCGTGTCAGTCAGAATTCATTACCCCTTATTTATTTCCTGTGGCCCTTCAGGAATAACTGAGATCTGATCATTGACTCCATCAAACAGCTCAACACTCTAACTCCTCCTCTGAATTTTTTTCTGTAACTATCTCCTGATTAGTCTCCCTCTGTCTTGGGTCGTGACCTATATCCTTCTAATGAGGATTCCTACAACAGTAGCTTAAACTGAAAGTTGGAGATGCAGAAGTAAGCAACACAAGTGTGGTTTTAGGCTATGGCAGACCTGATTTTTCTGCTTCAGATGATCAATGAAGCTGATTCACTCATACCTTACTGAGCAGAATTGAAGAAACGAAAGAACTGTGGATGCTGAAAATCAGAAACGAAAACAGAAATTGCTGGAAAGGTTCAAAAGGTCTGGCAGCACCTGTGTAGAAAATTCAGATTTAACATTTTGAGTTTAATGACCCTTCCTCAGAACAGACCTGCCCACTTACTTTCTCCCTTGTCAGTATCCAAAGGCCCAAATATACCTTCCAGGTGAGGCAGCGCTTTACCTGCGCCTCACACAATCTAGTCTACTGCATTCACTGCTCACAATGTGGTCTCCTCTACATGAGGGAAACAAAGCTTAGACTGGGTGACTGCTTCGCGAACACCTTCGTTCTGTCCACACTAAAGACCCTGAGCTTCCAGGGGCGTGCCACTTCAACACACCACTGTGTTCCCTGGCCAACATCTCTGTCTCAGGCGAGTTGCAGTGTTCCAGTGAAGCTCAGTGCAAGCTGGAAGAACAGCATTTCATTTTCCTCTTGGGAACTCTACAGCCTTCTGTACTCAACATTGAGTTCAACAATTTCAGGGCTTGAGGCACCTTCACATATCCTTACACCAACCCACACACACCAGGCCGTGTTATTACACAGTCTGCTATTACAGACAACCCATTGATGCCACTGAACAATCCCCACTAACAGCTATGCATTCTCCCAGGCTGATCATTATCCACTCCTTTGCCTGTCCAACTGTTCTTTTCTCTCTTTGGGCTCTATCTCCACCTATTGTTTTGTCCTTACCTTCCCCACCCTATTTTCTGCGATAAAAGCCAACGTTTTCCTAGCAACCATCAGTTCCGAGGAAGGGTCACCGAACCCAGAATGATTTCTCTCCACAGATGCTGTCAGACCTGCTGAGCCTTTCCAGCAATTTCTGCCTTTGTTTGTGTTGGAATTGAAGAAGCCTCCTTCTTTGAGGGGCTGCTGTGGAGCAGCGGTAGAGTCTGAGCCAAGAGGTTCGGGTTCAAGTGCAGAGGTGCTCCAGAGGTGTGCCGTAACATCTCTGAATGGGGTTGATGAGGAACATTTCTCAGCCTCTATCTCAAGCGATGCTGCAGTTTGACGATCTGGGCAGATATCCCACTGACATGTTGATGAACCCTTGGGCAACATTCAACAAAGGAGCGGCACAAGTTGGCAAATGCAGCCAAATAGGCCGTCTCCTTCTGTGACTCAAGGTTGTGACTTCACACAGTCTGCACGGTTCAGGTCAAGGGCTGCAATGGAATAGTCTCTCTTTACCTTGAAGCGCACAGCTGCCGCAAAGCAAGGGGAAATGAAAGGGGAAAACATCCCAGACCACTCTGCACCCAATCCTACTGAAATGTGGTCGCATCTGAGATGGACCAGCCAGTTCCCAGGCAAGATTCCCACAAACAGCAATGCATTGGCGATCAGATCATTGGTATTTGGGTGTTTGTTTCCTCGTTATTCTACTGGACAGGACTACATTACATTTGTGACTATGTATATATACATAAAGATTTCTTTTATGAATAAAGGGGAGGCAATGGCCTAGTGGTATTATCACTGGGCTGTTAACCCAGAGACCCAGATAATGTTCTGGGGACCGGGATTCAAATCCCGCCACAACAGATGGTGGAATTTGATTTCAATAAGTATCTGGAATTAAAAATCTAATGGCGACCGTGAATTCATTGTCGATTGTCAGGAAAAACCCATCGGGTTCACTAATGTCCTTCAGGGAAGGAAAACTGCCATCCTTACCTGGTCTGGCCTACATGTGACTCCAGACCACAGTAATGTGGTTGACTCTTAACTGCCCGCTGGGCAATTAGGGATGGGTAATAAATGCTGCCTAGCCAGCGACACCCTCATCCCATGAAGGAATAAAAAAAAGTATATTTTTTGAAATAAAAAAATGGAGGTTCTCCAAGGAGTCAAACTCCGATGTTTGTTTGTTCCTGGATATACAACTGTAAAGAACCAAACAGCATTTGTGACTGGATATGTACAAAGATACTTTTGAAATAAAGTGAAAGGTTTTTGGGTGAGGATCAATATTTGGCAAAAGGGGACTCCTCAGTTGTTCTTCAAGGTGGTGGGATGTTTCCTGCCCAGCTGACAAAGCGAGCAAAGCCTTAGTTCACTGTGTTACCCTACCAGAGCTGTACTCCAATCAGGTCTGCACTGATTCACCCAGCTTTTGTGCTCAAGACCTTGGAGTGGACCTCCAACCCACAACCTCCTGACTCAGAGGCACAGCAGGAACAGTCAGCAGTCATGCAGACCGAGGAGTCTGCTCAAAATGTTTCCCTTTCCACTGATCTCAATGTTAATCTACCCACCCCAGCCCAACAGCTCAAACTTGCATTTACATAGCATCTGAGGGATGTTGCAAGTTGATTTGTGGCCAATGGGGTGCTTTTGAGGTGCATTCACTTGTAATGCTGCAATTGTGCCAATTCATGTTTGGAAAATCCCTTCTTTATTTCTCTTGCCAATTTCTCATTTGCTGTTTCAAAAAGCGGCTCTCACTGTGTGAAGTTGAGATATTGGCCATGGTCTCGTTCCTGACCCAAGTGGCCGTACATCATGGGTTAGCTGAGGCAATAGATGGGCGGGCAGGGGACAGCACAACTGATCCTGACCTCTCTCCATGCCCAGACTGCACTGTGTAGTGATGATGACTGGCAATTTCTTAAACCTTTGTGGGGGGTGGCGGTGGTGGTGTGTGTGTGTGTGTGTGTGTGTGTGTGTACGTGCACGCATCGGGGGTAGGTGGGGGACAACGATTGCAAATGTAGCATTTTCAACACTGTCCTTGAATAAAGTCCACGCTGACAAGGGTCTTCAACTCTGTACATCTGGTACCAGTGCTCACTTGCACAGCCAGAAATGCTCTTGGCCATTACATTTTAACTGCAGATTTTTTTTTCTCTCTTTTCAAATTAATGCAACGCGACTGTTAAAACGCTAACTTTTCTGTCTGAATATTTCCTCAGAGCTGCTGTTCTAATGAACCTTGCGCCACTCTCCCCAGCATGCGGAATATTCTGTGCTTTGATTCTCATTAGATCTCATTAGTATGTACAAGCAAATACACAAATCCTTCAGCCTAGGTCTTTTGGACATGTCAGACAACCTTTCTGCACAGGAACTAACTGCAGCAATTTTTTGTGCTTTTCTTTTATAAAAAAAAATCAAAAGCTCCATTCCGAACATGGGCATCGGTTGAAGCTCAGGGCACAGTTGGGAATCAGATTTTCCCGAGTTCTAGAATGTTTCAAATCAAACACCTCATTTGTATCATCGCAAACGTATCAGCAGTGTCTTTCACTGTAAGTGCTTTTAGTTTTTACATTAAAATACATTCCTTGGCATACTGAAGAGTGGCAAACTACTGTGGTTTAATATCCCTGAAAAATGGGTTAACATCTGAAGATAAACATTTTGAACCAGTGTGTCAGAATTCACCGCTAGTCAGGAACCTGAATTTTAGATTAATTAAAATGACAATTTAAAACCATACAAGACCAGAGATTAGTTTCAATGGTGTCTGGTGGTAAATTTCTCTGTCAATTGAAAATAACATTTAAAGAGTCTTAAAAGGGACTGGTGGTTGCACTTGTCTGCATAAAGCACCATTAATAGATGCTTGCAATGGTAATCAATATGGACTGGGAGTTGACCATTCTGTCAGCAGGCATTAGATCACATAAACTCAATATACTGAGGTGTAATTGGTGCTTGCAGGTGCTTGATCCTTGGTGCTGATTTGCCAAAATGGCAAAAACTCTACCCAACTGACTGTTGCTGGGATACCGGTGCTAACTGTCTTCCAAGAAGCTTGATGGATTGTTCACTCTTCACACAGTCAGTATTGGCAGGCAGTTCACTGGAAGACATCGCGGCCCAGGGCCAATCGTGTTGTCAAAGACGCTGACCCTGTCAAGGGATCAAGAATGGCAACCTGTTCCACTCCGTTTCCTCCCTCAAAGGCTGCAAGGTCAATGATAGTCAATGCTGCTGAATGGCTAGTCAAACCTGGAAGTATCTGACCTCTTGTTTAGTTACACACTGGGCAATAACCTTTACCTGTGAGAGACAATGAGGGAGCAAAGTCTTTCTTACTTTCTGACACAGTTTCCATGGGTTAATCAAGTGATAGAGAGGTACACCCTATCATCTGGCACAGATGGATTCAAGTCTTTTGGTTCACCAGTTACAAGTGACAAGTGAATCACAGCATGATTCTGAGCACAGAACAGACAAAGGCATTTGTTAAAGAAACAGGACAACATTGAGCTTCGGCATTGATCTGTGCTGTTATTGCAGACAGTCCACACCCAGATTAGGGACCATCAATAAACCTTTACTAATCATGACTATATTGAACAGATGGTAAAAGAGGACATCCCTGCAACCATGCAGACTTGTATCCCACTTCTCTGAGGCCTGTTGTCATTATGTCATGGCTCCTTCCAGTTATAGAGTCATAGAGTTATACAGTACAGAAACAGACCCTTCGGTCCAACTTGTCTATGTCGACCAGATATCCTAAATTAATCCAGTCTCATTTTCCAGCATTTGGCCCATATCCCTCTAAACCCTTCCTATTCATGTACTCATCCATTTAAATGTTGTTATTGTTCCAGCCTTTACCTCATCCTCAGGCAGTTCATTGCATATAAGAACCACCCTCTGTGTGAAAAAGTTGTTCCTCAGGTCCTTTTTACATCTTTCCCCTCTCTGCTTGAGAACCCATGAGAGCAGAAAAACGTGGGATGGAGTCAATGGGAGCTGGGCTCCACAGAGCGCGGAGTCTTCGCACAAATCACCTCTAACATCCTCAATAGTTTGTGCTGGCAAGAGCACAAGGTCAGAGAAGACCTCATGTCTTACACCTCACTTCTCCTTGCATCGCTGTATTCCCTGTCAGGTCTCATGATCATTTCAGATATTCCAATGTTGAGATAAAATTTGCCTTTCTGATTTGGTTCCTGATGGCATTCGTTGAAATGATTGTCCCCCAGTCCCACTGAAACACACTCACGCCTGACAAGTGTCACATTTACCCAATAAAAACCGAAAGAACTGCGGATGCTGTAAATCAGGAACAAAAACAAAGTTGCTGGAAAAGCTCAGCAGGTCTGGCAGCATCTGTGAAGGAAAAAACAGAGTTAACATTTCGGGTCCGGAAACCCTTCCTCTTACCCAAGTCCAGCTCAGGGATTTGAATATGTCTTTCACGGATAATGTTTCCAACCAATTCAAAGCAGTGTCATTCCAATCATTGTTCTTTCTGTTGCCTATTGCCTAGATGGAACATAATTGAACAGCAGCTGAAAATAGTCAGCCTTTTGATAAATCCAACTCAGTTAACCGATGAACAATCTATAATGCACGTACAAGGTCGACGCAGTTACAATTTTCCTTGTGCTTTTCAAACCTTCCTTTTCACACTTAGATTTCACTGTGCTCGCCTCTTTATAATTCAGTAACGATACAGTGACATATTATAATGACTTGAATTTGAACCTCGGTCAGTGAGATCACACAACAGATCACAAGCCTATTGTACAGCCCAGTCAATGAGTTGGAATTGGACTTCAGATCCATTAGTTTCCTTCTCTAAAGGTTAGGTATTAAATGAGGGAGTTGTACCGACATCAAAAAAAAACAGCCAGCAGTGATCAGCATGCATCAGAGGATATTAAATCCACCATTTCTTCCATGTTAATCATAAATCACTACAGAAACAAAGCATATGGCTCTGAAAAGGACTATCAGTACAACATTTTTGCAAAGCTTCAGACTTTGCAAAATCTGAAGGAGCAAGGTGATGGGCTTATTCATAATCCCTTGAGGTTTCAGACTGTTAGCTCAAGATGACACAAGGCATCGATAAGAAGCTCAGAATTTAAAACCAGAGACACAGACAAGGGAGGAAGGTGAGCAATGAGCTCCATAGGCATCTCAACAGGAAAACCATGAACTGAAATATGTGAAGGAAAAAGACTTGCATATTGACAGATCTTTAGCACGTCAAACTTAGCATTGGATGGTCATATAAAACTGGGATATATTTTAATGCACTTGTGACATATAAATCTGGGACATATTTTAACGCACTTGTGACATATAATGGAGACTCATGTCGCTACCACCAAAAGTGCACTGTCATGTTCCCAGCTGATGACGATACTGGACAAGTCAGAAAACCAGGTGGTAACCTGGCCTGACACATCATATTTTTTATTTCTTTAACATGCTGGTTAGTTACTGAAACATATTCACATGAGGCTGTCAATGTTCATTAAAAACACAGCCTAAGTTAAGCTACATACATATGTTGCAGTTGCATAGATCTTGACGCGAAACAGCAAAACAGTATGAACCTATTTCCCAATGCTATCCTTTTACACAATTCCTTTCCTTGAATTCTTGAGCCATAGAGTCATACAGCATGGAAACAGGCCCTTCGGTCCAACTCATCCATGCTGACTAGATATCCTGAATTTGACTTATATGGAGAAAATGTCACAATTCCCTTTTGGATCCATTTGCATGACCCTTTCATAATCATGCTGGCCTGAACTTGCTTGGTTATGGTTGCTTGAAGACTATTTTAACAAGCTCTTGAAAGTTCCACAGACTCAAAACTGCTCCTGCTGAAGTGACTGGTTCCCCTGAATTGAAACAATGTTCTCCTGCCTTGATGTCAAAAACAAACCAATGCCCTGATCTGTTCACACTGGTTGTCACAAGCACAGCAGTGCAAACATTTCATCTATTAACACCACAGATGTTTGCTGGGCAGCAGACTGAAGTCGTATGCATTATTAGAAATAATGTACTTAGGTCACTGTCCAGTTAATTTTCTAACCTCTTTTTAAAAAAAACAAAAACATCTTCACAGTTCTGATCAAAATCCATCTGCCTCACCTTTTAAAATAATTTTGACACATTTTTAAACAAGCAGTTTAACAAGATATTGCTATATATGTTATACGCATTTATCCTAACAGTAAGATACCAAAATGAATGGTAGGATGACTGACCAGCAAATTTGTTTTCTGCTGGAATTGGCAGAGGACAGGCTGTTGGCAAAAATTGCAAAGAGAATGACTTGCCCTTCCATAATGACCACATGAAGAAGCAGATGGTGGCTCATCTCATCTCATCTGAAGGAGAGTGTTTCCCCCAACGCCAGTTCAAGCATAGAGACTCTTAGAGATATACAGCATGGAAACAGACCCTTTGGTCCAACTCATCAATGCTGACTAGATATCTTCAATTTATCTAGTCCCACTTGCCCTCATTTGGCCCATATCCCTCAAAACCTTTCCTACTCATATACTCATCCAGATGCCTTTTAAATGCTGTAATTTTACCAGCCTCCACCACTTCCTCTGGCAGATCGTTCCATACACGCAACTCCCTCTGCATAAAAAAGTTCCCCCATAGGTCTCTTTTCAACATTTCCCCTCTCACCTTAAACCTATGCCCTCTAGTTTTGGATTCCCCTACCCTGGGGAAAAGGCTATTCACTCTATCCATGCCCCTCATGATTTTATAGACTCCTGTGAGGTTACCCCTCAGCCTCCAATGTTTCAGTGAAAATAGCCCCACTCTATTCAGCTTCTCCCTATAGTTCAAACTCTGCAACGCTGGGTACATCCTTGTAAAACTTTTCCAAACCCTTTCAAGTTCCGCAACATCTTTCCTACAGCAGGGAGACAAGAATTCCAAAAGTGGCCTAACCAATGTCCTGTACAGGCGCAACATGACACCCCAACTCCTACACTCAGCGCACTAACCAAGAGGCAAGTGTACCAAACACCTTCTTCACTATCCTATCTATCTGTGACTCCACTTTCAAGGAACAATGAACCTGCACCCCAAGGTCTCTTTAGTCAACATCTGGGGAACAACACTTTGGCTACCAGAGAAGCCTACTGCCTGGCGAAACAAGGCAGCAATAAGCTGGGAGTGAATCTTCCAAATTCACAACTTTCCCATTGGCACGATGAACCCCACGAGACAAATGGACTAAAGTTTGTTCAATTCGAGGCATGGTTCACAGTTAACCTCTGCAGTTGACTGAAGGTGCAGAAGAGAAGAGGAATCCGCTGCCTGAACAAAAAGCCAAGGCTTTATATTATTTTAAAGTCAATGGCTGGTTTCCAGTGACCTCAATGTACATACTGGAGAAACCTAGCCCACAACATTAATTCGAATTTGCAGTCAATATATTTTCAATTTAACCTTAGTCATCTGTGTACATGCACGGATCAGTAAAATTGGAAGAAGAGATAGAGAGAGCAGTAAGTAAACCATACAGTACCCTTGGCCTTAATAATAGGGGCATACAGTACAAGTGCAAGGTAAGCTCTCGGTAAATTTAAAGTCTACATTTCAAGTGATCTGTAAATGAAGCAAAAGCAATGTGAGAAAAAAACTTTTCCACTCAGTGAGTAGTTAGGGCCTGGAATGCACCGCTGAAAATGTAGAGGCAGGTTCAACCAAAGCATTTAAGAGGGTTTTGGATGATTATTTGGGTAAAAATAATGTGCAGGGCTGTGGGGAGAAAAAACGGGAGATTTGCACTAGATAACGACGCTCCTTCAACGAGCTGGCGCACTTGTTACACAACTGTAACACTTACGTGATTCTGTCAATTCTCACATGTAAGCTACCTGCACATTTAAGGGGGTGACTCACTGTATCTAAATATATGAAAAACGTAACACGAACTGTATGCCAGATGAGTCGCTGGGGCAAATTTCAACACTGGCAACACACAAAGAAGACGGTCCTTTAAGGATAACCGTTCATTTGTACCAGACGTGAGCACTGCTGAGAGATGCACGTCCTTTCAAAGCTTTTCACAGAATGATCAGAAAGGATCAGAAAGAGGGCATTTGGCCCATCCTGTCTGCACCAGCTCTCTCACTGAACATTATGACTCAGTGCTAATTCTTTGCATCTTATCCCCTGTTTGGACACTGGGTGCTTGTGTGAATCCACGTTATCAAACTGTGCAAGTTCGAAAGTGGTGCATAGATCTCTTCGACACTGCAATGCTTATTAGCACATGAATTAGTTACATATGAACATGCAAACATATGAAATAGGATCAGAAGTGGACCATTGGTTCCCCCTGAGTCTGTTGTGCCTTTCAGTAGGATCATGGCTGATTTGTTGTGTTGCAAATTCAACATTCTGTTCTTGCTCCAATTAGCCTTTGATTCCCCCGCCCAACAAGAATCGATCCAACTCAGTCTTAAAGATGTTCCACGACTCCATCTCCACTGCCTTCTGCAGCCGAGTTTCAAAGCTGAACAGTCTCCTGAGGGGACATAACAATTCCCTTGTCTCTGTTCAAAATGGTGAAAACGCCCACCCCTCACCCCAGTTCTGGACTGATGCACAAGAGGAAATATCCTTTCATGTCTACTTCGTCAAGACCAATCAGGATCTTTTACGCCAAAATCAATTGACCTGTCACTCTTCCAAATTCCAGTGGAAACAGTCTCAGTCTGTTCTCAAAGAACAAATTGCTCATTCTATCTATCAATCCTGTGAACCTCCTCCGAACCCCCTCCAGCACATTTAAATTCACCTTAAAGAAGGAGACCAAAACTGATTCAAGAACAGCCTCTTCCTCATTTGGGAAGTGGACCTCTCAAATTTTAAATTTGAAGTGGATCTTGCTCTCTCTGGCAGCCGTAACATTGCATTCCTCGCTCTGTTCCATGACCCAAATGCACTTTGTATGGTATGATCTGCCTGTACTGCATGCAAAACAAAACTCTTCACTGTATGTACAATAATAAATCAAATCAAATCAAACAGTTTTGTGACCAGGGTTATAACTGAAGCATAGCATCCTTTACTTTTACTTTCAACTCCTCTTGTAATAAAAGAGAGAACCCCCAATAACCTGCTGCAATTGCATGCTAACATGTTGTACCTCGAGCACCAGAACACCTGAATCCCACTGCAGCTCACAATTCTGCCCTTGTTCTTCGTTTAAGTAGCACTCTGCTGTTTTATTCTTCCTGCCAGAATGAACATTCTCCCATATCCGCCAGACTTTTGCCCTTTCACTCAACTTATCCCCTATCTGTCTGCAATTTCCTTGTGTATGCTTCACAACACGCTTTCCTAACTGTTCTGTTGTTGTCTCTGAACTTAGTTGCCATGCCTTTGCACCCCTTCCTGAAGTCATTGATAAATTGCCCAAGGTTCGGGCCGACTGACGCAGGACATCCTGCCAATCACATAATGTTCCAATTATGCATACTTTATCTTTTCTACCAGACAGTCAAACTCCTATTCATGCGTTATGCCAACACATTATTTTCTGCAATAACATTTGATGTGACACTTTCTCAAAAGTCTTTTGGAAATCGTTTACAGTATGTATTTTATTCACAGCATGCATCACTCCTTAAAAGAACTTGAACAAACTGGTTAAACATCATTTCCCTTTGATGAAACCATGCTGACTGTTCGTGAGTACCTTGAACTTTGTGTTTAAGTATCCAGCTTTAATGCCCTTAATGACCAGTTCTAACACGTTCCCCATGACAGACCTTAACGTACTTGGCCTACAGTTTCCTGTTTTCTCATTCCCTTTTTTTTTGAACACAGGGATTACGTTTATCACTGGAATCTTTCCTGAATCAAGAAAAATTTGCAAAGTTAATCGCAAAGAATCTACAAGCACATAAGCCACTCTTTTAAGATCCAACAGTGAAGGGTCCATCTGGATTTGTCAACCCACACCTCCATCAATTTGCTCAGAACCATTTCCCTTGTGATTGTCATTTTACTAAATTTCTGTCTCCACATCTAGCCCCTGAGTTACAACAATTAATGGAATCGTCTACATATTCTCTATCATGAGGGCAGAAGCAAAAATATTTGTTCTTTTCAGGTACCACGTCCTTATTATCTACAGTCAACTCTCCATTTTTAATCTTCAGAGATCTAACGCCCACTTAACTTTCTTTTTCTCGCTTTAAATATCTGTAAAATTTCTTCCTATCCATTTTTACATTCCTCGCTGGCTTCCTCTCTCACTCTCATTCAATTCCTCTTGATGAATGTTTTCGTCATTGTCTGCTATTTATTATATTCTGACCAACCGACTGAACTGCTACTCATCTTTGCACACTTACATGCAATTTCGTGAAATCTGATGCTTTCCAGAATTTCTTTAATTAATCACAGATGCTTAGTCCACACTTGAGAATTTTCCTTTCTCATGGTAACAGACTTAAGCTGAGTATTCTGAAATACCCCATTAAATGTCTGCTATTGTATCAGGTCTGATCTACGCTTCACCCAATTTGACCATTGGCTTCTGCTCATTCAGTTTTAATGTCCTCATAGTTGCCCTTATTTAGATTTTAAACGCTAGTCTCAGATCCAATCTTGTCTCTTTCAAACTATACGCAGAATACAAGCGAGGGTTGCCCTAACTCTGAAGTAATTAATTAATCAATTCTGTCTCATTACATAATGCCAAATCTTTTGGGCATTGCACTCATCGGGAAAATTCAGGAAAAGACATACCAGTGGAATGGGAAAACAACGTTTGTGTTGCACGAGATTCACAGATAGCTGATTGATTACCGAATGAATTCCGATTGGTCGAGGCATCACTAACGCCATCAAAATGAGCGAAAAAGATGACCGTCGTTTAAAATAACATGAACTCATGGTTAATCAGAATGATCTGGTCATCCTTTCAGACATGACTATTGTTAAAATCTAAGATTCTCCCCTTCCCTTCCAAGAGATGGTTTCTGTGCCGAATGAACAGCTCCTGTTACTTTGACAGCAAAACAGTGACTCCAAACTGTCCAGTATATATCTCAAATCCAGGAGGAGGTAACGTATCACACACACAAGTAATTATCTTTGCTTGAGAAATGGTGATGGCTGCTTTCCAGCCAATATCAGGATTATAATGGCTATGTCAGGGAAAGTCACCGTCGTCCCAGAGCACTGCACTCTCATTTGAGCTAGTGAGAGAGGCACCTGGTGATGACTTTAATCTGATAGTCACCACATCTCAGGTAAGGGGGAAGGTTGAGAAAGCAGGACCTTCATAGTGATCTCATCTGCTGAGGGAAATGAACCCACACTGCTGGCAACACTGTGCATTGCAAACCAGCCATTCAAGCTAACCAGTCCTAGCTATACATTTGGATGGTGTCAGAATCCTAATATCTGTATTTTCAAGACATAGGAAATAAAGCAACTGCATGTTTTTGACAATCTCATGATAATAATGACAGCAATCTGGATACTGTAGGGATCATGACATCGCATTTGCCCGAAAGAAAATTTTAAATTTTTCTGTATTCTTGCAGGATTTATTTTTGTATTCCTGTGTCACTTTCACAGGTCGAGATAAAAAGATAAACAGAAACCAACTTTCCTGGACACATCATCTGCAGTTCCAGAAAATAATAGAGGTGGGTTTAGTTATGGACTGACTCTTGCAGCAGACCCGAGGACACCAAAGTCAGGTCAAACAAAGGCAATATTTCGGGAAGGTGAGTTAACTGGGAGAAGGATTTTATTTTGACTGCCTGTTTCAGAACTATGTTCAAACAACTTGTCACTTCCAGTGGGTTGGTGTAACTCCTAGTGTGGTAGGGAAATGCAAGCGTCAAGTTTGATGACAACCCCGTGCCAGGCTTGTTGATTGGACCCGAAACATGAATTGTGCTCCGATTGACTGGGGAGAGGGAATCAACGTATTTGCCGATGGAACACTGCAGATTTGCAGATGTGAGGGAGGAAGAAAGAATGAAGCAATACTCCTGAGATCTTCCAAGAAGCTGTGTCTTTGGAAGGCGAAAGCAGCAGGTAGCAAAATATTGTACGCTTTGAAAAACACTTGCGGAATGCAGTATTCAGTTTCAGTCAATCATTGAGGGTTGTGTGCATCACTAGTTGCCTCTCTCACTTGCTCAGTGAGAGTCCTGGCTGACAGATATAAACAGGAGTGGAAGGGATTCTCCTCACTTTAGGGAATGGCTCTGAGCCGAGAGAGAGAAAAATGAACAGGAGATTCAGAAGGTCCTCTCGGTCTAGAGACTGACTCTGACCAAACCAGTCAGAGTCGATGTATTGTGCACATGTAAATAAAAGGTGGCATGATGATGGGATACCTGCCTCCTTGGAGTTATTTCAAGATCCCATGGAATTATTTGAAGGAATTAGTTCAACCAAGTCTGTGCTATGACTTATCTCTTAGTCAGACCCTTAGGTAGAACATCTGGCTATTGCTGCAAGGCCCTTTTGGAGGAGATTTCTGTGCAGTCTCCGGCATTGTGGTCTCATATGTAACAGCGGTGTTACATTTCAAAAACAAAGTGCTTGGGGTGCGTCTCCACCTCAAGGATTCCAGTGGTTCAGGGAGGTGTCTCACCGAGGGTAATCGCACAGGGGTGATAAATGTCTGCGTAGCCAGCAACACCCACATCCCATAAATGAACGAACGAATGAAATCGGCTGCAAAGAACCTTGGCGTGCCCTGAGGTCATGAACGGTGCTACGAAAATGCAAAGTATTCCGATTCTTATTCAAATTATCCACTCTCTGGAATTAACCACCACGACCAATGAGAATACTCCAGTAAATGAATTAGCACTCTGGTGCATTTGTCTCCAATACCTCTGGGGAACTTTAAATCTTCAATGGAATTACTTCTCCCAATAAGAATTAAAAAAGAATTTCCAATTTGCCCTTGCAGTTCATTTCCCGACACAACTTAATTGAAGGCTGTTTTTTTAATCAGTTTATTACACACAGTGAAATAACAGCAGGCAGCAAACAGATTGATGGTGTGAATTGGGGATGCTTTAAAAGACAGCCTAAAGGTTTGATTGTCTTCAGAACTAGTGAAATTTGCATTAATGCAGTGCTCACAGCAGCAAAAAAAAATCTCAAACTTTATCCATGGAAGCGACATGCAGTATTTAGTACCAGTCTGCAGAAGGAGACAGACAATGGGGTGGAGGGGTAAAGTTGTTGGTGGGGTTGGTCCTGTAAAATTATTTCTTCTGGTCGGGGAATGTGAAACGTGCAGTGGGTGGGAGAGTGTGGGAATAGTCTCAGAATGACGGGCTGAGGATTGGTAAACTACTTCACTTGAAGGGTTTCATATTTGCGGAATTCTGCGCTGAGGGACACACTAAAGCTTCAGGCAGCTGCAGCTAAACCGCAGCGGGGAAAATCCCATTGTCTAAGATCTTTCTGCCAAGGTACGAGAGTCCATTCAGTTATCGATGCCACAGTTGCATTTAAGTAGTTCCAAGTGTCTAGCGTAATTAGAAATGCCTTTAGATTAGTTGTAACTACGGAGAAAGTCAAAGACTGTGGAGAGTCACACAGCACGGAAATAGACCCTTCTGTCCAACCAGTCCATGCCGACCATAATCCCAAACTAAACGAGTTCCACCTGCCTGCTCCTGGCCCATATCCCTCCAAACCTTTCCTATTTGGGTACTTATCTAAGTGTCTTTTAAATGTTGTAATTGTGCTCTCATCCACCACTTCCTCAGGAGGCTCATTCCACACGTGACCCACCCTCTGTGGAAAAGAAGTTGCCCCTCATGTCTTTTTCAAATCTCTCTCCTCTCACCTGATTCCCCCCTGCTCTTGAGATCCCCCCACCCGAGGATAAAGACATCCTAGCATTCACCCTATTGATTCCCCTCATGATTTTATAAACTCTACAAGGTCACCTCTCAACTTCTTATGCTCCAGTGAAAAACGTCCCAGCCTATCCAGGATAACAAGGTGTAGAGCTGGATGAACACAGCAGGCCAAGCAGCATCATAGGAGCAGGAAGGCTGACGTTTCGGGCCTAGACCCTTCATCAGAAATGGGGGAGGGGAAGGGGGTTCTGAAATAAATAGGGAGAGAGGGGGAGGCGGATAGAAGATGGATAGAGGAGAAGATAGGTGGAGAGGAGACAGACAGGTCAAAGCCTTTCTTAAAAACCTAGCAACATTGCGGTAAATCACTTCTGAACCCTCTCCAGCTTATTCATATCCTTCTTATAACTGGGTGACCAGAACTGGACACAGAATTCCAGAAGAGGCCTCAACAACTGCTTTAGTAACTGTGTTTGTGCATAAAATTTTCCTTTTCCATGAATAAAGTACATTTTTCCAAAAAAAAACCAATCTGTGGAATACTCTACCTCAGAGGCTTGTGGATGTTCGCCCTCATTGAATACATTTCAGGTCGGGACAGAGATTGTTTTGATGTCTTGGGGAACAGAGCAAGGGAAATGAGGAGCAGGCAGGAAAGAGATGTGGAAGTTTGGCCTGAACCATGCCAAGTGGCACAACAGTACCAATGGGGCTGAATGGTTTGCTCCTGCTCCTCTCTCTCGTCTTTTTGAGAGAGGGCAGGCTCATTGAACAACAGCTTCATCAAAGAGATTAATCTTGAGGAGGTTTAAAAGAAGCATATTGAGTTGGAAGAGGAGAGAGATTTAAGGACAGAATTCCAAAATTCAAGCAGCTGACGGCATAGCCGCCAATGGTGCAGCAATTAAATTGAGGCGAGAGACATGGAGGTAGAAAATCAGAGCAGCCATTCGACCCTTCAAGTGTGCTCTACCTTTCGATATGATCATCGCTGATCATCCAACTCAATATCATGTTCCCTTTTCCTTCCTCCCTAACCCTTTGATCCCTATAACTCTAAAACCTGCATCTCCCATTTTTCTTCCTTTTTTGTTCCATTTGAGATACTCCGGTGCCCAGAATTTGAAGAATACTGATACCTTGAAGGGTTGCGGGGAGATATTCAGAGAAGTGAGATCATTGGGGATGGAGGTTTTTGGACACTAGACGACTTTTTTTTAAATGTTTGAGGCATTGCTGGACAAGAACCCAAAGCACATCAACACGTCAAGGGCTGAGGGGCGAACATCTCAGACAGGAGTCTTCCTGAACTCAAATTTACAGAAGGTGCAGAAGATGAAGAGTGATGGAATAACCTCATCTCGAATGAGCAAAAGGACAAATGAGGGTTTTGGCAACACAACTGTTGTATGTGGGTCTAAAAGGGTCAATTCTGATGCCACTCACACCAAGCACTTTGATAACGTGGCACAAAATGTGGGCAGAACACCTCAGAATCACAAGGGAGTGAGACTTTACCTGATTCAGAGATAGTAGGAACTGCCGATGCTAGAGAATCTGAGATAACAAGGTGTAGAGCTGGATGAACACAGCAGGCCAGGCAGCATCAGAGGAGCAGGAAAGCTGATGTTT
>NC_063371.1:8817486-8849517 GCF_021869965.1 Rhincodon typus | reverse complement strand
TGCTGCTTGGCCTGCTGTGTTCATCCAGCTCTACACTTTGTGATCAAAGAGCTGAGTTTGGTCCTTTCAACCCAAGGTTCTGGTCAGCACAGGTCTGCCAGACACAGGGTTTGTGCATCTTAGTTTGTGTGGTGTCCCTCCCTCCTTATCAGTCTGCCAAACAAAATCCTGGAGGCAAACAGAACTCAACCTGAGCCACCTGTTCTCGGCTTTACAATTCACCGTGTTTTCCAGGTCAGTTTTCAGTCTGGACAGTGACCTATACAATGTGCCTTGGACCTGTACCCGAGTTGAGTCAATTGAAACCCATGAGTAACAGAAAGGAAATCTCTCTTTAAGTGTTCACATAACAACACAGTGACCCTGAGCAGAGCTGCCAGCTGTGATTCCATGTGTCATTTTGCAAAGTAGTCACATTTGGAACTTGCCAACTTGCCAAGGCCAAAGAGGTTCCATTTTTGCAGTGGTGGGTGCTCAAGACCAATAGCCACATCATTACTCACGCACATTCGGTAACCACGGTAACAGGTGTGGAAATAATTTTCGAAAAACATGACGAGGCATAACTTGAGTCAGAAAAATATTCTGGGGTTGTGAGGGAGGTGGTGAGCGAGATTCTGTTCCTCAACACTGTGCCCCTGTTTAGTTGTGCTCATTTCTGGGAGCCATAAGTATCATGAAGACACTTGCTTTCCTCTACAGACTACAAAGGGGCACTTCAGAAACAGAATTATGAATAAATTAACAGAGTGATCTGCATCATAGTGACAAAGTCATCAGATGCAGGCACACAGATCAACTTGCTCTTTTCTTCCTTGCAAAGAAAGGAGAGAAATTACAGTCCGTCTGTGCCTTTGACAAATTAATCTTCCTATCAACCTGCTAAACAGAAATCTTTTTTCATTATCTGATACTGCAGAGGATAGATCACATCATTTATAATTTCACAGATCAACTCTACAAAAGGGGAGGAATTACATTTACATATTGCTTTGTCACATCACTCAGAAACTTGACAAAGGGTTTAAGAAATACTTAAAGAACCAACTCATGCTTTTATGGGTCTTTCACGACCACAAGATGTCCCAAAGAAATTTACAGTCAGCGATCCTTGCTATACTCCATATGCGACAGCCAGCCCAAATGAGATTGACCCATTTATCCTCCTCTGTGTTTTCTGTCTGTTAGTCATTCATCCATGCCTGTGCATGAACTCCTCTATCGAAGGGGACTTCATCAAAAGCCCTCTGAAAAATCCAAGCACACTACATGCATCAGCTGTCCTACATCAACTTGGTTTGTCACTGCTTCAAAAGCTTTTTCTGCTGGTCCTGGGGAAACAGGACAGTCCTCCTCTGCACCACTGCGATCTCCAGGTCACTCCAGGTCTGCCAAGCAATGGCTTGATTTTTCCTGAATGGCGATGTATGGAGCAAATAAACGATGCCATGTATGACTGACCAGGTGCATAACAGCCTTTTGAACCTGGGACCATGCCAAGGATGCTGGAATATCCTGGCAGTGGATAATACTCCCACCTCCCACGACTGGGAGAACGTGACAAGCCAGGTGTAATTGTGGTGTTGTGCATGGTTTTGAAATAACCCCACGAAGGCCAGTATCCCATCACCAAGTCACCCTTTACTTGAACGTTTGGAGAGTCCTTTACACTGGCCCAGCTCCCTCAGAGCCAGCTCTCAGAGTGAGCAGAATCCCTGAGGCTCCTGTTTCTGTCTGTCAGCCAGGGCTCCCTGATTGGACCAGGTAGGTAGCCCCAATCAGGGAACTCAGCTTCTCTGAGGTTCCACCTGCCTCACCTCGTCGCAGTCAGTGCAGGGACGATAACACAAGGAAACTCACACAGCCTCGCAGGGAGAAACTCTCTGTGAAACTCACCACAAAAGACGCTCTGCCAACCTCTGGCCCATTCATTCAGCTGAGGGTGAGGTTGTGTTCCACAAAGATAAGAAGTACAGGCTTAACAGACCAAACCAACACACATTACACTTGTCAAAGGAAAAGGAACGGCAAATACATGAAGGCTGCATTTGCAGATTGCTTCAATTTATCAGATTTTAATTTATTAATTTTGTCAGTCATGACTTGAATATCTAATTCCACATTTTTCAAAGTGAAACCCTTTTCTTCCCAGTCTTCTCATGCCTTGTGGCATACATTTATTTTGTGAAATATTTCAAAAAGGCACAGTGGCAAAATATGAATGCTTGTCCTGTCACTTCACAGGAACTCTCTGACCTGCTCAATGTATCCAAAGTCCTGAAGTGCTTGATGCTACTCACCTTTCCCGATTGCAACTGGAGTGACCAGTTACGTGATTACGCGACTCAGTACCTCAGCAGCAAGGCCATTCTTCTCATGTTTTGCGGAGGAGGGATAGGGGAGGAGAAAGACCAGGCAAAGCCAACCCTCCGTATTTCAATCCAACGGAATCTCATTCCTGGGTCCCGCAGCCAGATTCAGACTTAGATTTCACACCTTGGAGATCAATCTATCCACTTGCATGATGAGTGGCCTTTCAGATCAGGGAATCAATGGTGCATTGATGGCAACTCTCAGCAAAGAGCCAATGTCTTGAAAGAGGGTGAGGGGTAGAGGAGCCAAATCTGAACAAAATAATTCTTGGATTCCTGTTTCAGTGACATTTGGACTGATTCATGCAAATAACCAGTTGACTCTCACGGTCATTCTGAACAAGGTCAACGAGTAGGACAAAATTGCACTTCTAATTGTCGCTTTGTTTTGTTGGCAGTCTCTCGCTGATGAGGATGACTCTCTTCCACTCTCAGGATGGGTCCAGAGGTAGCTGTACAATCCAATATGCCTTCCGCAGGCTCTGTTATACTTGGGAAGAAGGTGGTCACAGGAAAGGGGTGGGTGAGGCATTGGTGTGGCAGCGCGCTCCTTTCGCTGCTTTTGCCTGGCTTCAGCTTTTTCCCACCAGCAAGTCTCGAAGTACACAATGCCTTCCTGGATGCTCCTCCTCCACTTTGGACAGCCTCAGGCCAGTGACGCCCAGGCGTGTGTGTGGGAATACAGCATTTCACCAGTGAGGCTTTGAGGGTATCCCTGAAGTACCTCTTCTGTCCATGTGGGGCTTGCCTGCCACTTCAGAGCTGCGAGGAGAGCACTTGCTCGGGGAGTCTCATGTCGGCCACGCGGATGGTATGCCCAGCCCATTCGCAGTCAATCAAGGGGGGTGAGTGCCTTGATCCTGGGGATGTCGGCCTGGTCAAGGACACTGGTGTTGGTGCATCTGTCTTCCCAGCGGATTCATGGGATCTTCTTCAGGCAGCTTTGGTGGAACTGCTTCAGCGCCTTGAGGTGTCTGCTGTAGAATTCCAATTGTCACATCTGATCAGGTGATCAAGTAGATCTTGAGTTGGTGACCTCCGTGGGTTCTGTCAATCCTGCAAAATCAACCCACTGTTTGACATTCTGCCTGAAATGCTTTTCTGCCCTTCAGTGTTCCAGTGTCACCTGACTCAAAAATCTCAATCTGACACATTTTTTTAATTAACCAACGCCTATGGGGCCAGGAGTGGGTCAAATATTCCGGATAATCAAGAGGTGCTCCTAACTGCACAGTAAACCCTGAACAAGCGAAGGTTTAAGGCAACAACATCCCTCAAAAAATTCATGTAAAAATATCAACACACCTTCTAAAATCAGTGTAAAATCACCCAGTAAGTAACTGGTAAGAAACATAATACACATGTACGGTGTACACGTCACTGTTATACTTTATTTACAGCATAAATACTCAGATATCATGGTAGATTAAGCTTGCTGGTTATAAAGCTGCCAGTTAAGACAAAGTTTGCTGTCACCAAAAATCTGAAACTGAGGTTTATCACACCAAAAATTTATTTGGCACAATATTAGTAGTGAGAACAGTTTGCAAAATATGCCAGCGATTAACAGCTTTTACCATCTACTGATGATGTCCATCACGAAGTAACTCTGTCCAGAAATCCTTGGCAATGGTCCTCTATGATCAATGGCCCTTAATATGAAAAACCAGAGTCCAGAGCTGCTTTGCACGTCCAAGAGACCATCCCCGGCAAAACATTCGTTACTCCACAATAAAATGGAAGCCACAACTGGTAAACAGTGGTAAACTGATTCTGTGTTAGTCAGTGAATGAAGTTTTTTCTTTGACTCATACACAAAACAGAGACATTGCTGGGAGCAGAACTTCCCAAAACGTACTCTGCAGTGGAATGCAATGACAAAAGTCTGCAATTGTCCTTTGACCGATGAAAATGCAAACTTCAACAGGAAATGTTTACATAGCGGTTTTCAGTGGTAAGTGCCAGTAGAATGGTGTGACCAAAGATACCGGCAACAGCTTTATGCACAAGCAGCATGTGCCAACACAAAGTTTTTAATCTTACAAGCCCTGTCGTTTAATAGTTCACAAAATACTGCTACAGTTTTGTTTGCAGATGGCTTTGTGCTTCCACTAAAATAGCAGTCAAAGGAATGTCATCCAAATGCATTGAGCTGTCATTTCTGAATTTCTTACTTGAAAGGACATAATTAAATCAAACAACTTGTTCTTCCAGTTGGTGTGAACAGGCACAGAATAGACCATACCCAACCAACCCACATTTGCAAAGCCCAAAATAAAATGTCCAATGTTAGCTGTGATTCTGTGATTGGGCAACATTTGCTAAACAATCCCAGGCAGCACAAGCAATCCATTTAATGTCAAACCTGTTACATGATACATCAACACTTGTTAGGAACAAGGTACAGGGACTTTCCCTCTGCAAACAAAAGGAATATGTTCAAGACTTGCGTGTTCTTCAAGCCAGGTGTTCAGAGATCCTATGGTTTCCTGTTGCTTCCATCAAGCTGCCCACCACCACACCTCTCCCATCAGTCAGAATCAATTTGCCAATCAATCAGCACATTTATTCTCCTGGAATATGAACTGTCATGATTGGCTAAATTAAATTCTCACATTTGTTCTGAAGAGGGCAAGATAAAAGAAAAAGCTCTGGCAACACGATTTCCTTTGCAGCAATAAACATGTCTTTGCTTTACTCGAATCCGCGGAGAAGCAATGATGTTTTACAGTTCACTCAGCGAATCCGAGTCGCTTTGCCAACATGTACTTGTGAACATGTGTTACGGCCTGGAGCTACGACAAGTGAAGGTAAAGGCTCCAGCATATGCTTGACCTGGAATGCCTCCTGTTTCTTCCGCCTGCCGTGGGAGCGCCACGGAAGGATCAATTCTGAAACAATTTAGTTGCATGGCAAGCGCAGCCTCCTTTGGCCACAAAGTCCTGGGGCTAGACTGAGAAACCGGTCCCTCTGTTTCAGAGGTAGGTACATTCCACATCGCACCACACAAGCACCTCAAGCTTCAAGGGGGACACTGAACAAGGAGGCCACTCTAGCCTCTGAGTCTGTGCTAGCTGTTTCGAGAAGAAATCCAGGTAATTCTGTTCGCCAACTCTCTCCTTGTCCTGTTGAAAACGTTCCTGCTTTGTTTACTTAACAAATCCCCCTCTGAAGATATTAAAACATTTCCACTGCATTATCAGGCACTGTGCCCCAAATCTGAACCATGTATTCAACAGAAAAAAGATTCTCATTTAGTCTTTAGTTCTTTTTGTTAATCATTGTGAATCCTTGTTTCTTGCTTACCCGTCCCCAGTCTCTCTTTGTTACTTCTATCCCAATCTTTCCTAATTTTAAATACCTCTGTCAGATCTCCTATTTGGCTTTTCGGTTCTGGGGGCAGCAGCCCCAGATTCCTCACTCTATCTCCATAACTATAACCCCTTCATGTCATAGAGTCAGAGAGCTGTACAGCACAGAAACAGACCTTTCAGTCCAAACCCTCTATGCTGATCAGATATCCTAAATTAATCTAATCCCATTTGCCAGCGTTTGGCCCTTCTCCCTCGAAACCCTTCCTAATCATGTACCCATCCAGAAGCCTTTTAAATGTTCTAATTGTACCCGCCTCCACCACTTCCTCGGGCAGTTCATTCCCATACATGCACCACCATCTGCGTGAAAAAGTTGCCCCTTAGGTCCCTCCTGAATCTTTCCCCTCTCACCTTAAACCTATGCCCGTCTAGTTTTGGACTCCCCTACCCTTGGAAAAAGACCTTGGCTGTTGACCCTATCCATGCCCCTTATGTTTTTATAAACCTCTATAAGGTCACCCCTCAGCCTCCGACACTCCAGGGAAAATAACCCCAGCCTATTCATCCTCTCCCTATAGCTCAAACCCTCCAAACCTGGCAACATTCTTGTAAATCTTTTCCGAATCCTTACAAGTTTAACAACATCCTTCCTATTGCACGGAGGTGAGAACTGAATGCAGTATTCCAAAAGTGGCCCAACTATCGTCCTGTCTAGAGCCATTTTGGTAAATGTGTCTTCTCCAAGGTCCTCACATTCTGCTTCAAGGGTGATACCCAATCTTCCCGACAAAAGAAAATCTCTACTGTTGTTTAAGGTAAAGTTAAATAAGCGTTATGAGGCAGAAGGAAACAGACAGTAGTCCTGAGCAATTAAGATGAGGAGGGATGGGAAAGGGGCTTGAGAGCAGGGCAAATGTCTGCATGGACTAGATGGGCTGAGTGACCCATTTCTGTGGTAATAACTCTTTGCAATACCGCACATTACAACCACATCAATTTAACCTCTGAGCACCGTGCCCCTGGAGCCACTCAGGAAGATAATACTCGGGCTAAGAAAGCATGTGTTTAGTGCATTAGTGATTGCATTCTACGGGGATGTCAGTCTGTTCTGAATGAGTGAGACTGAGCTCCCAATCAATGGTTGGAAGAGACCTGCCACATTCAACAATCAATAGAGTGCAGAAGATTGGCATCTATCCAGTCCATCTGTCAATACTAACTGCGTTTCTAATGCAAAGACCTGAAGCACCTAATCTTTATCTACAGAGGGCTTCAGCCTCACTTGTGCTGTGGCCCTGTTATGTTGCAGCTGGACAATAACATATCAAGGCACAGCGCTGTCATCCACTCTGCAGCACCTTAACTATTTATCAACAAAATATTGGGCACTGCACTGTTGTGAACCCCTTTCTCTGACCTTACCTTTGCCTCCTCCCTGCCCTTTCAACCTCCCCACCGCCCCTCTGCCTGTCTCCACGCTTGCTCAATACAGACAAGCCACAAATAACAGCCTTTGAATTCCAGTACAGCGAAGGGGTCTCAAACCATTCTCATTCCAACTCTATTGTCATGAAGCGAGGGGTTGAAAGGTTATTGGGGGCAGGCGGGAATGCGGATCTCAGGTTAGCATCGGACCACTGATGATCTCGTTGAATGGTAGAATAGGCTAGAGGGGCCAAATGGCCTTCTCCTGTTTTTGGTTTTTACAAGTTGAAAACGTTGATGGAGTGCTGTATTTGGAGTGAGATGCCCTTGTGTCATGAAATTAGCTGAAGCAATCTGTAGCAAACCGCAAGAACTGTGATGTTAACACTGCACTGGGATTTTACTTTACACGTTGGAAGAATAAAGTATATATCTGCAGGGAAGGAGCAACAGCTCCCATTGTAGCGCAGCACGTCTCCCCGCTCCTTTCCGGGCAATGGCGTGCAGATCAGGAAGACAAATGTGTCGAGATTCCTGTTCCTGATCGCTCCATCTACGCTCCGGAGAAAGCATTCTATCTGGACATCATAGCTTGGTATAGCAACTGCTCTGCCCAGGACTGTAATAATTTCAGAAAGTTATGGTCTCAGCCCAGCCCATCACGGAAGCCAACCTTCCATCCATGGACTCCATTTACACTTCTCGTTGCCTTGGAAAAGCTGCCAATATCATCAAAGACCCCTCCCACCCTGATAATACTTTATTCCAACCTCTTGCATCGGGTAGAAAATACAGAAGCTTGAACACACAAACCAACAGCTTCAAGAACAGTTGCTTCCCTGCCATTATTAGACTGCTGAATGGGCTTCTCTAATTTCAAATCTGATGTTGATCTTGCTTCTGTGCACCTCCTGTGCAGTTGTAACCTTGTATGCCTCGCTCTGTCTCAGCACTGTATGATCTGTATGTCGTTGGTTGCTATGATCTGCCCTGTACTGCTCGCAGAACGAAACTTTCCACTGTACTTCGGTACATGTGCCAACAATAAATCAAAACAAATCACAGATTCCCGGAGCAAGCAGCTTGTGTGACAGAATCAGGCTCAGCTGCGATTCCTCCCACAGTCAAACAGCCTTGCCAGCACTCACAGCTGAACCTCAGACATAACAAAGGAATAAAGGATCAGAAAGGGCAGGGAAAAATCACATTATTACTGAACAATGCTCCTCACAGCAACGCTGCAATGCAGGCAACACAGCACAACAGCAATCTTTACGTGGGTAAGCAGGTCATTGGACTTGTACAGGCTGGCACATGCTTCTTTTTTCAATATCCGCCCATTACTGAGTAAATCAGAGCAGCCAGTCACACACGCAGAGGCACCAAAAATAGACAGAATTACTTTCTTGAACCCTCTATGGAATGCAATTCTAAATTACCATCTGTTCTGCAAAGTCCTGTCAAACAAAACAAGCCTCGTTGGTGTGAAACTTCAGATGAGTGTTGGGGAATGCAATTCTCCCTGAGGAGTGGATGGCAGAGGGGTTGGGGGAGGGGAGGAGGAGTTGCTGCTGTGGCTCAGAACAGTATCTGAGCCATCCTCTGGCCACATCAGTTTGACAGCTTGTCCCCAGAGTCCCAACAAACTAATGTCAAGGATGATTACAGGGTTATCATACCCGCGGGGACCAGAACCCAGGGTCTGTGGACTGTCACGATGGGACAATTTGCGCTCTCTAGTGCTGAACAAGGAGACGGATTGAGAATGACGGAGGCCACCTGCACATTGTGCCCATGCTCATTCTCTGAATTGACTGCACAGGGACAGGGGCTTGTGGGTGGGGCATGCACTGACTGTATCGAGGTGAGCCAGGTGCTCAGAGAAGCTGAGTTCCCTGATTGGGGCTGCCTACCTGGTCCAATCAGGGAGCCCTGGCTGACAGATAGAAACAGGAGCCTCAGGGATTCTGCTCACTCTGAGAGCTGGCTCTGAGGGAGCTGGACCAGTGTCAAGGACTCTCCACACATGCAAGTAAAGGGTGACTTGGTGATGGGATACCAGTCTCTGTGGAGTTATTTCAAGGGGAGGAAGAAAAGAAGAGCTGTTAAGCTCCACCCATCTTCTCCCATATTGAAGGGCTTTGCAGACAGGGCCCAAAAGATCCCAAAGCCACCATTTGTGGAAAGCAACCACCAAACGAGTAGATCCGCTGGTCACACTCTATCACTATTTGTGGAAGCTCACTGTGTACCACGTTCTTTCTCGCCATTCCAACTCTGACCACGCCTCAGAAACTCTTCAGTATTGTCAAGCACATTGGGTCTTCCAGATGATAGCCTTGTGCTAATAGCGCTAGATGTTTGATTCAGAGAGACAGGAAATGTTCTGGGCAACTGGGTTCGATTCCAGCCTCGGGCAACTGTCTGTGTGCAGTTTGCATGTTCTCCCATGTCTATGTGGGTTTCCTCTGGGTGCTCCTGATTCCTCCCACAGTCCAAAAAAGTGCAGCCTAGGTGGATTTAGCCATGGTAAATGCAGGGTTGTGTAGAATTTTTGGGGGGGCAACTGTGGCTGGGTGAGATGCTCTTCAGAGGGTCAGTGCAGATTCGATGGGTCGAATGGGCTCAATCTACACTGTAGGGATTCTATGAAATCCAAATGTTTCATACATGCATGCACACCAATTTTCTACCTTAAAATTTCTGGGAAATTAAAAAAAAACAAGTGAATGTTTATCTAATTTTCAATCACAGAATCCATACAGTGCAGAAGCAGGCCATTCAGCCCATAAAGTCCACAGTGACCCTCTAAAGAGCACCCCACACAGACCCACCCCACTACCCAATCCCTGTAACTCTGCATTTCCCATGTCGAAGACACCCAGCCCGCACATCCCTGGACACTATGGGCAATTTAGCATGGCCAATCCACCTAACCTGCACATCTTTGGACTGAGGGAGAAAACTGGAGCACCCGGAGAAAACCCACGCAGACACAGGGAGAATGTGCAAACTCCACACAGACAATGACCCGAGCGTGGAATTAAGCCCAGGTCCCTGGCGCTGTGCAGTAGCAGTGCTAACCACTGAGCCATCGTTCCATTTTCAAATCATCTTCAAGAGAATATCAATCCAACGACTCAATCAATTGATCATGAATCAAATGTTTTCCCTGAAAACCTGTTACCCAGATCTCCTCCCGAGCAGGAGGCAAAATAACTTGTATAAGCTCAGTCTTCCTTTTTGTTTATGGATCTCAGCCCCTGGCACTGGGGGAAATGATGACCTTCTTCCAAAGTTAACGAATAAAGGTAAACTTACACATAAAGCATAACAGTATTACAAGCTTCTGCTGTATATCCCTGACAAACAACAGCTCAGCAAGGACCAGATGTCATAGAATCATACAGTACAGAAGAGACCCTTTGGCCCAGTGGGTCTGCGCCAACAAAAGCCACTACAAATTTACACCCGTCCTTCTTTCCAACACATGGCCCACAGCCTTAAATGGTGTGAATTTTCCAGCGCTCTTCCAAGCACTTTGTAAAAGGTTGTGAGGATGCCTGACTGGAAAGGAACATCACTTGCTTCTGAATATTAAACTGAGCCACTACTCGTGGCATACATAGGCTAGTCCCATCCTGGGACAAGGGGGTTCTGCATCCCTGTGTCTGCTTTTTCATACAGGGCTCAGATGATGAGTTCCACTGGGTAGGCTATTGCCTGTAACCAAGGAAACTCATCGAGCTCCATGAGGAAATTAATTAGTGATTCTCCATGGGCCTTGTAGAAGTTATCATACCTACTCAACTTCCCTCCCAGGCAGTGCATTCCAGATTTCCACCTTCCCCTGGGTGGAAAGATGTTTCCTCAAATCCCTTCTAAACCTCCTGTCCTTCACTTTTAAATTATGTCCCCTTGTGATTGACCCTTTGCCTCCGTATCAAACTCAGACTGCTTTCTATCTACTCTGTCCACGCTCCTCATAATCTTGTACACCTCAATCAGGTCCCCTCTCAGCCTTCTCTGCTATTAAAAAAAAACCCAAACTGATCCAGGCTCTCCCTGTAGCTACAAATCTCTTTGAAACGTGTTTGGCTCAGGTTTTCTCTCATACACAGGAGAGGAAAGGATGACACACCAAGATCCAGTCTGACACAACTTACCACATCGAGTTTTAAGTTTTTCGGTGCTCAATTTCCTCCTTCAGGATCTGTCCAGAACCCACCAATATCCTTGCTAAGTTTAAACAGGATTATGGACATGTCCTTGACAAGAGGAAAGCAGTTTAACAAACAAGCCAGCAGGCCAGCAAGCAAACAAAACAACACAACTCGGGCAACTGTAATTGGGTCCCTTGGTGGGACAGAATAGAACAGAAATTTATTGCCACACGTAGTTTTACATGAGAAATACAGTCAAAAATTTTATAAGTCACCCTGCCAAGGTGCCTACATCAAGAAATCCATAGGACATGTTTCCACCCACAACCTGCTGCTTGCTATAAGGTTCAGTGACATACCATAATGAGGTTTGTTGGAAGGAAACTGAAAATAAAGCTGCACATTAGCTAGCCTCTGCAAGTGACACACAGGACAGGAATTAAGCAGGATGCCTGAGGGCTGCATTTCCCTTGCTACAGGTGTGCCAGGATAAACTGGTGGTAATGGCCACTCTTACCTTTAGTTGTGCCGTCCACAACCGGGAGAACAGGAGGAGAGGCGATGAGTGCTGCAAACAGACTGCATGCAAAATGTTGCAGTGTGTTCCTCATGACTCATGCAGTATTGACTCCCAAGCATCAGGAAGTGCCCCAAAGGGCCAAAACTCTGAATATTATTGAATGCTCTCACAGTTGTGTCTGTAACCCGAGGCAGGGTTTAATTAATGAAGGGAAGAAAATTGAATTTTGTTTGAGCATTGATTGCACCAGTTCACTGTGCAGTTATGAGGCAATATTTATAATGACATTAGAGTACAGGGGTGACATGACATGAGTAAACTGCCTTTTCTCTTTCAATCATTTCATTTTTCCCATTGTGATTCTCACTCTCTTGAAAGGCTAAACAGGTTTGTTAGTGGCTCTCTTAGTGTCCAGTGTTGTAGAGTGTTCTGATATTTTAACAGAGCATCATTTTGCTCACGTCAACTGTGAACCAGTATTGGGTCAGAGTTTGTGACGCCAAGCCTTACTCCAGCATTGTATTTCACTGTCGGAGCACTGTCTTTCAGAAGAAACATTAAACCAAGCTTTCTCTGTTTCTCAAGCGGATTTAAGGGACGTTACAACGCTACTTTGAAGAAATCATGCCCGGTTGCCTGGACAATGAGCATCCCGCAAAAAAAAAAATCCCAGAAACAGATCATCTGGTAATTACCACTTCACCAGTTTGGGAGCTTACTGCTTGCAAATTGGCTCTCATTTCCTGAATTACAACAGTAGTTACAGTACAAAAGCACATCAGATGACTGTATCGGCGCTGCCTCGTGCTCCCACGAGGAGCTTGAACAGTTCATCAACTTTACTAACACCTTTCACCCCAACCTCAAGTTCACCTGAACCATCTCTGATACCTCCCTCTCCTTCCTGGACCTCTCTGTCTCCATCGCTGGTGAGCACCTTGAAACCGACATCTATTTCAAGTCCACCGACTTGCACATCTGCCTAGACTACACGTCCTCTCACCCACTTTCCTGCAAGAATCCGATCCTTTACTCCCAATTCCTCAACCTCCACCGCGTCTGCTCCCAAGATGGGGCATTACACTCCCGAACATCCCAGATGTCCTCTTATTTCAAGGACCGCAAAGTCCCCCCTTCGGTGGTCGAAAATGCTCTCGATCGCATCTCTTGTGTTTCCTGCACCTCTGTCCTCACATCCCCTCCCCACAACAAAAACAAAGACAGAATTCCCCTTGTCCTCACATATCACCCCACTAACCTCCGGATTAAACGTATCATTTTCTGCCACTTCCGCCACCTGCAATCTGACCCCACTACCAAGGATATATTTCCCTCCCCACCCCTATCTGCCTTCCGGAGGGACCGCTCTCTCTGCGACTCCCTCACCCGCTCCACACTGCCTAATAGCCCCACCACCCCCGGCACCTTTCCCTGCAACTGCAGGAAGTGCTACACCTGCCCCTACACCTCCCTCCTCACTCCATCCAAGGACCCAAACAAACCTTCCACATCAGACAGAGGTTCACCTGCACATCCACTAATGTGGTCTATTGCATCCACCCTTGAAAAATGGTCCTTGAACCCCATTCACATCCATTTGACAGCGTCTGTGATTCAATAGGAACCACGAACCGCAATGTACTTCCAAGTCAGGATGGTTTGTGGCTAGGAAGGGAAATCCCAGGGAGCAGTGTTCTCTGAGCAACCTGTGCTCTTGTCCTTCTCGCTGGGAGAAGGTGAGGTTTGGAAGGTACTGCATGGAGTGGTTGAAATTGGTCCATCACATTCCATTTGCCTCCGGAGCTCTGTGACCTCCCTGATTCAGAATTTATCAACTTCTGCCCTAAGCTAGGCTTCAATTACTCCATTGGCTCCTGAAGAAATTTCCCCAACACTGTCTGGGCATTTTTCACTCCAAATTGTCGGCAATGATGCCTCTAGCTCTTGACAGCGAGCCAGGTAATAACAGGAACAAGGACTTCCAGCATACATTGAACAGCAATTGCTGTGCATTAATGAGTTCAGTGAAGAAGGGAAGGATTGGGATATCCACAGTGTTGATCATGCACTCATCTTGGCTCAAAGAGCTTAATAGCACATAAAGATCTTTTAAAACGCAGTTCCTGTTGAAATGTGGAAACCATGGGAGTGAATTCGAGTGCAGCAGGTTTTCACAACAACCAGGCACTCAGCTTCCTCTCAGTGATCTTTGTTGAAGGATGTATAATGGCTGGGACACAGAAAGAGACTCTGTCGTCCTCTTTGAATATTACCATGGAATCTTCTTCCATTTATCTGAGAGAACAGGCAGGGGTCTTTGATGTCTCCATCATCAGTACTGATTAACCACTGATTGTATGATTTACAAATGTGGCAAGTGATATGGGGAGGGGGGAGGGTCACTTCACTCAAGAAACGTTTAATCTCACAAAAATAATTCTGAGGATCTGGGCAGCCTCAGCAAGGCCAGTGTTCCCTCTCACCCTTGAAAAATGGGCCTTGAACCCCATTCATGTCCATTTGACAGTGTCAGTGACTCAATAAGAACCACGAACCACAATGTATTTCCAAGTCAGGATGGTTTGTGGCTAGGAAGGGAAATCCCAGGGAGCAGTGTTCTCTGAGCAACCTGTGCTCTTGTCCTTCTTGCTGGGAGAAGGTGAGGTTTGGAAGGTACATCCAAAGAAGGCTTGGTGAGATAAAATGAGACATCCTGAAGAGAGATCTCCAGTCCCACAGCTAGTGAATGTTTCACACCCATCTCCTAGTTGGGATACACTGTCCATGACTGGACCAACAAGACATCTCACCAGTTGTCATGGGAGCCACGAGTAACAACGAAATTATTGTCACAAATGGATTAAAAACACAATTCTAATACATTTGATATTTTTGGATTGCATGATTGTTTTAAAAAATATTTCAACACACATTTATGTATAGATTGATGATGCTTCAAAACAATGCAACAAAGATAGCGATCACTATCATGTGACCAGACTAAGTAGTGACCTTCCAGAAGCTTCTCAAGAACCAAAACCAGCCAAACAATACCTCAGAGATAGTAGGATCTGCCGATGCTGGAATCTGAGATAACAAGGTGTAGAGCTGGATGAACACAGCAGGCCAAGCAGCATCAGAGGAGCAGGAAAGCTGACGTTTTGGGTCTGGGCCCTTCAGAAAAAGAGAAAACAATACCTCACATTTCGCCTGACGGGACTGGAAAACTAATAATTGTGTTATAGATGGCCACAGACACAAAGGAGTCTCCAAGAGTAAAAAACGCTGTACACAACAGAATTACCACTTACTCATGTCCCATAACATGTGTGAATGACTTTCCACTTAATCTCTGGAATGGGCCATCGGCAGTTGGCGAGAAGTGATGCAAGACTTTGTCTCGACAGAAATTGTATCTTACCTCCCTCCTTCTGCCAAGGAGGCTTGTTTGCATGATCCCCAAAAGTCTGATCCCATCTGCCTTTGACAATGGAGCAATCAATTAAGGAGCCAGGGCGACTTCAACACAACATCTACTGACAATATCAAACCCCCAGATACTGGGCTACACAGGAAAGGATTCTGCCCTGTATAAAGCAATCAACAACCTGTTGTGTTCTTTGCAAGGTATCAACATTCTTACATCAAAACAATGAAGCAGAAGTTCATTTCAGCAATATTCCTCAGAAACCTTCAAAGAGATTTCATTAAAACAAAAAATTTTTTGCAACTCCTGAAACACTGGCTAGCCAATCAATTCCCAAACCCGCAGGGGAATTCCAGGTTCTCGACTCCACCTTAAAATCAAGAACATTTGTAAGTTTGTATCTATCAGTTATTTTGTACACAAGTTGCTGTCACTTGAAAAACTTCTCGGTGCTGGATGATTTGATCTATCGGCCAGGGGCAGCTCATTCATAAAAACAGCAGCTTGTGAACTCAAATTACCCTGAGCCCCAGCCACTCTCTTGAGCTGGCTGGAATCAGTTCGAATCGGGTCAGCTCAGAGGAATGACATAAGGTGTAAATCCTTATTTGGTGGAAGAGTAATGAGGTAATCCTAACAGTGTCCTTGGGCTGGAGCCTATAATGAAAAGATATAGGCTCACCAGGTGAACCAGAACCGATGGAAAGTAAGACATGGACAAAAACAAAGTTGCTGAAAAAGTAATACATCACAGTTTGGGAAGATAAGGATAAAGGATAAAAATGAAGGATTTTGGATGTGCCAGCAGCAAAAACTCCAGAGATCAACCTTCGGCAAAGTGAAGGACCCTGCGCTTGAAAGTGTGAAGATAACACCGAGTACCTGGGAGAGATTCCCTGACCAGTGGGAGCTCCTATCCTCGGGTATTAGCCTTTATTTTCTGTGGTTGTTCAGGAAACATCTGAGAAACCTAGTGGGTGTGCATATAGATTTAAGTCTTAAATGAATTGCATGCATGCTTTTAATTCTTTCTTAACCAAACGGTGTGAACTGCATGTCTGTGTTAACTAACCAATAAAGTCGATTGTTTGTTGTTTTCGATTTGACTCTTATCCTGTTTGTGTCGAGCGAGGGCAGTAACCAGACAACAGATCTATACTTTCCTATGTTTGTAAGTGGACCTCTGTTGTGAAGTATTCCTTAGCCCTACAACAAAGATAGAGGTGAAATAAACATGACTTTGGGATAAGTTGATCAAAGTGATAGAACAAAAAACAAAGAACAAAGAAAATTACAGTACAGGAACAGGCCATTCGGCCCTCCAAGCCTGCACTGACATGCTGCCCGTCACAACTAAAACCCCCTACCCTTCCGGGGACCGGATCCCTTTATTCCCATCCTATTCATATAATTGTCAAGACATCCCTTAAAAGTCACTACAGTATCTGCTTCCACTACCTCCCCTGGCAGTGAGTTCCAGGCAGCCACCACCTTTAACCACCACCTGTAAAAAACTTGCCTCGTACATCACCTTTAAACCTTGCCCCTCGCACCTTAAGCCCATGGCCCCTGGTAACTGAATCTTCCACCCTGGGAAAAAGCTTCTGACTGTCCACTCTGTCCATGCCCTTCATAATCTTGTAGACCTCCATCAGGTCGCCCCTCAACTTCCGTCGTTCCAGTGAGAACAACCCAAGTTTCTCCAATCTCTCCTCATAGCTAATGCCCTCCATACCAGGCAACATCCCGGTAAATCTTTTTTGTACCCTCTCCAAAGCCACCACATCCTTCTGGTAGTGTGGTGACCAGAAGTGAACACAAGATTCCAAACGTGGCCTAACAAAGGTTCTACAAAGCTGCAACATTACCTGCCAATTCTTAAACTCAATGCCCTGGCCGATGAAGGCAATCATGCCTTGTTGACTACCTTTTCCACCTGTGTTACCATTTTCAGTGACCTGTGTACCTGTACACCCAGATCCCTCTGCCTATCAGTACTCTTAAGGGTCTGCCCTTGTTGTTGTGGTCCTTGCAAAGTCATGGCTGACAAATAGGGGGAGGGAGTGAAAAGTGCCCCCCGCTGTTTTAAAACTATCACAATCTACTTGCAGACAGGCGGTGAGAACAGGAAGACAGCTTTGTTTTGGAACATGTGATTTGTCTCTCCTACAAACTCATTGGTTCCACCAATGCCCTTCAGGAGAGGAAATCTACTGGACTTAAATAAAACGCAGAACTGCGGGTGCTGAAGATTTGAAACAAAAACAGAAATTGCCGCAGAAACTCAGCAGGTCAGGTCTAGCAGCATCCGTGGAGAGAAAACATAGTTAACCTTGCGAGCCCAGAGACACTTCTTCGGAACACTGCTTTCTCACCCACAGATGCTGCCAGGCCTGCTCAATCTGCTCAACTTGCCCAGGTCTCACACACGTGTAAACTGGACCCATTGCAATACAGCTGCCTTTTAATTGCCCTCTGAAATGCGCTGGCCATTGGCAACTGAGTTCGATAGTGGGGAAGAACAATATTGCTCGTCCTGGAATAGGTTTTGAATTCTGCTAGCTTTTGTCCGAGACGCTGTGATACCTGTGTCAGATCTATTCCAAAGATGCAGCTGTGCAACTTTTGAAAAGGGACAACGGGAGCTGGCGTAAGAACGTACAAGTGAAACACAACACAGAAAGGTGCCATTTGATCCAAATGTTCTCTTGCTAGTGTTTATACTCAATGCAACTTGTCTCCATCTCACTTCATCCTCGTTATCTTCTAATTCTGTTCTCATCTCCCTCCAATAGACCTTATCACTTCCCCTTGAATCCATCCATGAGATTCACACCGAACAAGCAAGTTCCAGTTTAAAGGTGCGACAGCAATTTCAATTAGTCTAGTTGTCTCTCCCCTCCCCAACTCCAGTGGGACTGTCTGTTCTTTCCAGTCCTGGCAGTTAGACACGCCATTGAATAGAACAGAATAGAAACCAAAAGAACTGCGGATGCTGTAAGTCAGGAATGAAAACAGAAGCTGCTGGAAAAGCTCAGCAGGTCAGGCAGCATCTGTGAACAGAAATCAGAGTTAACGTTTCGGGTCCTGGTGACGCTTCCTCAGAACTGATGGTACCTAGGAAAATGTCAGTTTATATGCAGAAGATAGGATGGGGGTTGGGGGTAAGGAGTAAACGATATGATAGAGCCCAATGACAGAGAAGAACAGTTGGACAGACAAAGGGCTGGATAACGATCTGGCGAGGAGAGTGAATAGCTGTTAATGGAGCCTGTTCGGGACTAATAATCGGTAGTGTGTAACAGCAGACTATTTGCTAATAAGGCCTGGTGTATGGGTTGGGGGCTAGGACATGGGAGAGTTCAGGCCCTAAAATAGAATAGAATATCCTTCATTGTTACTTGTACTCAAGTACTGAAATACAGGAGTGCAGTGAAAAGTTTTACAATGTTGCCTCTGATGGTGCCATCTTAGGTACCAAGTACCTCGGTACAGATCATAGATACAAAAGAGGAATAAAAAGAAAAGTAGTTGCTTTACAGCGTTTAAAAAATAAGTCAGAAATAAGACGTAGTTAAAGGATTGACATTACAGTCAGATTCAAAAAAAATTCAAATAAACATGATATTGCAGCAGGAGGAAGGGTCACCGGACCCGAAACGTTAACTCTTTTTTTTCCTTCACAGATGCTGCCAGACCTGCTGAGCTTTTCCAGCAACTTTGTCTTTGTTCCTGATTTACAGCATCCGCAGTTCTTTCGGTTTTTATTACACTGCAGCAGCTCAGTGCAGGGACTCCACACATGGTCTGACTGCCCATGCCAGACCCCAGTCCAACAACCTCAGCTCCAAGCCTCCAGTCTGCTGCATTCTGCCATTCTCACAACCTGATCACTCAATCTGCACTAACAACATCCTTTGTCCCCCAACACCTCCATCCCCCAACACTATTGGATAAACGCTACACCCCCCTCCACACATCACGTCAGCGCTGATGAAGAGTCATCTAGGCTCGAAACGTTAGCCTGCTCTCTCTCCACGGATACTGCCTGACCTGCTGTGACTTCCAGAATTTTTTTTGTTCTCATTGCAAGTTACCATTGTTGGCGAGCATAAAAGGACATTTCCCCTGGTGAATTTACGAGTGCTCATCTTATCCTGATGGACCCTTGTTTTGAGCATGAGGACACTCTGCTAACAAATAACAATTACCATACCTTTATGAGCACCCAATGTTTATTTTATTTTTAATTTAGAGCCAGATACTGCACAATCAGCACAGGCACAAATCCCAACTGTGTTGCTTTTGACAGTCTGCTATTGTAAATGCTAAATAAGGTACAGTGATAGAAGTACCAATGATTTTCAATGTGGACCTCAAAGTGCACCCTGAAATTACATTTAATAACAGCTTGAAGTGACGAATTATTGGAGCTCCATAGCTGCACAGTTTGGGGGGGTGGAGGGGGAGTAGCAGAGATGAAGTCTCGTCCAGCAGGCTTTGAGCAACCCAAGGAAATAAATGATTCCATTGGCACTGCTCGTAATTACACAGGCTAGGAATGCGATACAGTAATTAACTGCAGTGAAAATTAAAATGATAGCTAAGGTTAATTAACATTTTACCGCCTATACTGTTCAACACATTGCCACGTACTGTATAAAATCTAATTCATAACAGCAAAAAATAATAGAGTCACACTTTTCATTACTTGGGTGAAAGCTTCTTGAGCTCCCTCATAACGAGAGCATTTATTATTAAAAGGACCTTTAGATCTCAAAGTGGGGCCTCAAAGTGACATTATGCAGATATCAGCATGGAAACAGTGAACCTGTTTAAACATAATATTTTAACTGTGGAGTAGCCTGGGTGAAATTAAACATGCCAATATTTACAATAATCCACTAAGAGGTTAGTAACAACCAGTTACTGGTGTTGTGAAAAAAAGATACAGACTTGTATTCCCTGGCCCCCAAAGCAATTGATGGCTAAGGAAGCACTGCTGGAGTGTAGGAATTTGGGTACTGCAAGCTCCAAACAAATGGCAATGTGGGAATCACCAGCTGATCTCAATTGACGGCTTAAATGTTGGCCAAGGCGTTTGTTTCAAAAGTATTATGTGGGGTAATTTTTATATACCACTGAAGGGGTGCAGGTAAAGTTTCCGTTTTCATGTGTCATCTGAAAGGTGGTGTCTTTGACATTGCAGCACACTCTCAGCGCTGCACTGGAATATCTGCCTAGGCTTTCTTGTGTTCCCTTCTTGAACTTGTCGTGACTGGAACGAAGGTCAGGTGGATCCACTGAGTATGAGTTCCCTGACTGGGGCTGTTGACCTGGGCCAAACAGGGAACCCTGGCTGACAGATATAAACAGGAGATTCAGAAAGTCTCCTTACTTTAGGGACTGGTTCCGAGCTGGTTAGTCACAGCCCGTGTACAGTGCACGTGTAAATAAAAGGTGACTTGATGATGGGATTCCTGCCTCCTTGGAGTTATTTCAGGATTTAAGCAAGGAACCTTGGGACACGGAAGTGAGAGTTTGCAGGCAGCTGAACCGCCGTGTTATTTCATCAGATGTCCATCAACTGAAGAGGAAAACAAGAATCAGTCCGTCTTCCACAAGAGTTCATTTGCACATCGCAGTTCAATACAAAATTCGGTCTGCTCCCCTTTCTCAACCAGCTCCCCTCACCGGGATAAACCAATATTTGTTGTTTCATTCAACAAAAAGACATCATCAAATCACCTAAATAATTCATCGAACAAATAACTAACACTGACCACTGTGGGCAATCAAACAAGAATAAAAAGGTAGGGTAAACAACAGAGGGAACTAAATCAAAATAATAATGCTCGCCACCCTGCGCAGTGCCCCCGTCTTTCTAAAGCATCGAGGGTGTTGGTAGATTCCGCATGCTCCCTCTCCAAGGACACCTGGGCATGAACCTAGCCGCGGAAGAAAGGAAGGCCATTGGGAAATGTGAGCCCCTCCACAGCCTGGTGCCCAGACTCGTTGATGATCACATTAGCCTGACCCAGCAGGAAACCCACGAGGATCAGCCATTTCCTCCGCATTGGGTGTCCAAAGATCATGAGTGTGGGACAGAAATTCAACCAAAAGAACAATAACAAATTCTTTAAATAACTGAACAAAAAGGGAGCGCAACCGTCCAGAGCCAATACAGACCTTGGTCCAAACCCATGCAATCATAGATTAAGGTGGCTCATGGACTCTGCAGCACCACAAAACAAATATTTAGGCTGCGGGTTTATGAGCCACCTTGATCTACGATTGTACAGGATTACAGCATGCAATACCTTCCAAACAAGGTCCCGGATGGACAGGGATAGGATCCCCACATATAGCACGCTAAGGTATGTCCAGGCAGCAGATGACTGAGTACAAATGGATGGTGTGCAGCATTATCAGTCGGTACAGAAAACACCTCTGGGCTACACTGTAGGACACAGGAGGAATCTGCATGGGGCAGCTGAAGTTGTGGGGTGCAGGCTCCTGAGGCAGGTCCGGAACCCAGGGCCAATTGTGGAATTTTATCAGAACACTGGGTATGCGCAGACCGGTGAGCCTCACTCACATGATCATCCATCCAAGCTTTTTAATGAAGCCATGTCATTCACTGTTGATTATCGCCTCTGGAGCATATCCTGGGTGACTCTTAAAGGGACCATCATGATAACATTGTCAACTTGCTGACTCTAGTTGGTTGCTGCCAGCACAGCACAACTGATCTCAGCTGAAATCTACTTAGCAGTTCGCGGGGAGCAGGAATGTTTCCCAATTCCACGCCACCTCCTCCTTCTACCCCTCCCACCCCACCCTACGACCACCACCAATCCCCAACTTTCTGAAATATCAGCTGCACCTCTGCTGGGGCCAGGATACTGTTTGATTCTCGGTACTGCATCTCTGGGAAGATGTAAAGCCTTTTTGCAAAGAGTGCATTGCTGGGATAGTCCAGTGACTTCACCTACGCGGAGAGACTCAGGGTAATCCTCCTCAGAGCAGAGAGATGCATGAGGAGATTTAGAAGAGGGCTGAGAAACCACGAGCTGTCTTCACTCATGAGGAAAGGATGAAGTGGGTCCGGGAAACAAAGGCAGCCAGGAAGATTGGTGAAGACAGCCAGAGGAAGTAAGGAAATGCTTTTTGATTGACAAGGCACTTGACAGAAGGGAAGTAAATTCAGCAAAAGAGAATGAGAGAAAAACCTGAAGGGAACAATCACAGGTCAGAGAACCAGAGAATCATAGAAAATTAACAGCATAGAAACAGCACATTCAGCCCACCACCTCTCCACTCACTGTATGAAATGGCCGCCAATGCTATCCCACTTACCAGCACCTGGTCCGTGTTTCTGCAGCTTACAGCAGGTTAACTCAGGTGTGGATTCAAGTTCCTTTGCAATGAGTTGAGCGTTTCTGGCTTAACCACTGTACTGACTGTAACAAGGTGAGTCAGGTGGAATCTCAGAGAAGCTGAGTTCCCTGACTGGGGCTGCCCACCTGGGGAGCCCTGGCTGACAGACAGAAACAGGAGCCTCAGGGATTCTGCTCACTCTGAGGGAGCTGGACCAGTGTCAAGGACTCTCCACGTGCAATTAAAGGGTGTCTTGGTGACAGGAGACCGGTCTGCATGGAGTTATTTCAACCACTAAATTGGCCAGTGAATTCCAGACACCCACCACCCACTTGGTGAACACGGTTTTCCCTTGCACCTTCTGATCCTCTACGTTTGTGATGTTGGATTACCTGGACAGCATTTGCAAAGGACTGGTGCAAGCAACTGGGCTGAATGTGCTTCAGTCACCTCAGGTGAGGAAACGCCTTTCGCAAACCAAAGCATCAAACTCAGCAAAAAAACACAAAGAAACAAATCTTTGGCCGAAACAAAATTTGCACAGAGTCAAAGAATGCCCTCGCGTTCACTGGAGCAGTTTGAACGCGAGAAAGGAAAGGCAGGTTGTAAAAATTTCCTTCCTGCTCCCCCCCTACCACCACACCACCCCCCCCACCCCTCCAAGTATCTGTCAGCAATCCTGCCTCAGAATCGACATGCTGAGGGCTTGTACAAGTTATCAGAAAGATCGAAATGGAACATCAATGTGGTCATGTTTAAATGATGTCCGCAGGGGTGCCAGGCTTGTGCTAACCACAAAGATACACACACTGTCCTGCTGAAAGCAGTTGCCCTTTTTCTTGTCCCAGTCATGTTTAAAAGCGGGGGTGGGATCGTCATAGAATGGAAGATACTCAAACAAGTGTTGTAGAGTTATCGAGTCAAACAGCATTAAAACAGACCCTTTGGTCCAACTCGTCCATGTCGACCACATGCCCTAAGTTAATCTCGTGCCATTTTCCAGCTGATGGCCGATATCCTTCTAAATGCTTCCTATTCATATACCCATCTAAATGACTTTTCAATGTTGCAATTGTACCCGCCGCCACCACTTCCTCTGGCAGCTCATTCCATACACACACCACCCTCTGCGTGAAAATGTTGCCCCTTAGGTCCCTTTTAAATCATTCCCTTTGTCACCTTAAACCTGTGGCCTCTAGTTTTGGACTCCCCCACCCCAGGGAAAAGATCCATGCCCTGCATAATTGTAAAAACCTTTATACGGTCACCCTTCAGCCTCTGACGTTCCAGGGAAAATAGCCGCATCCTGTTCTGCCTCTCCCTCTTGCTCAAACCCTCCAACCCTAGCAACATGCTTGCAAATCCTTTCTGAATGCTTTCAAGTTTCACAACACATTTCCTATAGTAGGGAGCCCAGAACTGAGCACAGTATTCCATTGCAAAAGTCTTTGTTGACCATGTCAATGCTCGCAGACGTTAACTCTGTTTCTTCTTTTCACAGATGCGCCAGACTATTCAAGTTTCTCCGGCACTTTCTTACAAGCTCAGCAACATTATCGGTACATCATCATCTCTTCCACTGATGATGACAAAGAACGTCAACCTGAGGATCTGTCAAGTAATTGAGATTAACTTCGGGAGCCAAGTTTTTGGAGACCTACAAGATTGGTCAGTGATTTATTGTCGTCCAAACTGTCCTCATTCTTCTCAAACGTCTGACATCTCCAGTAGCATTTCTGATCTATTGCACACCTTGCATTCACACCAATCACCATCAAGCACAACTGCATTGAACTTCAGAGTTCTGTTTTACCTCGTCACTTGGCCATGTCTTCTGTTGTGAAAAGGGATATTGTTTAAGAGCAGGGAGGTTATGCTGGAACTGTCTAAAACCTTAGCTTGGCCACAGCTGAAGTCCTATGCGTAGTTCTGGAATTCGCACCATAGGAGGGATGTGACAGCACTGGAGACAGTGCAGACGAGGTTCAGCAGTTTGCTGCCTGAGCTGGAGAGTTTCAGTAATGAAGAGAGAATGGACAAAACTGCAGTTGTTTTCCTTAAAGCAGAAGAGACTCAGTGGGAAAAATGCATGAGATACATACAATTATGAAGGGCACAGGTTCATAGATAGGAATCATATCTTTCCCTGTGATGGAGAGAATCAATGAGCTGGGCATGGATTTCAGGGAAGGGACAGGAGGTTTTGAGGGGATAGAATATAGAACATAGAACAGTACAGCACAGTATAGGCCCTTCGGCTCTCAATGTGCCAACAAATGATCCTGTTCTAAGATCAAAGTAACCTGCATATCTTCATTTTACTATCACCCATGTGTCTATCTAAAAGTCACTTAAATGTCCCTAATGTATCTGACTCGACGACCACCTGTGAGGGTTTTTTTTTCATCCAGAAGGGTGATGGGAATCTGAAACTCACTGCCTGAAAGGGTGATAGAGGCAGTAACCATTATCACAGTGAAGAAGCATTTAGATACACAGTCATGATGCCAAGACACACAAGGTCAGAGGCCAAGTGCTGTAAAATGGGATTTGAATAGTTAGGTGGTTGTTTCTGGCTGGCACAGACTTGATGGGCCAAAGGGACTTCTTGTGTGCTACAGAATTCATTGACTGTATGGATTCAGGACCCTGGAGCAACCTAGCAATAATGTCATGGCATCAGCGTGATGCCATGAGTGAGAGCATGGTGAGTGGACCTAGACCACACTACATGGTGCACTCCAGAAGAATACCAGCAGACTGCAACCATCTCGATTGGAACTTCCACATGAGCACACAGACATGGACACAGAATTGTCCTCACCAAAGATAAATATGGGTAGAATCTTATCAGGATCTGAGTGGTGCAGGCTCAGGCAAGATTTGTCTCAGAGTAGGACAAGACCCACTGTGATGTTGGGAGCATTTTGCGCCATTCCTTCTGCTTTTGCCAAGTGGCAGAGTGAATTTATCGCTCGGCAGCAGCGAGTTTCCAATTGAGGGCAATTAAAGCTTGCTAAGCACAGTGCTTACAGCCCAACCTGTCTCATTTTTATTCCACTTCCTATCCTATCACACGCACCAAAACAAGAGAGACATTGAGAAACCTCAATATATGGAAATTGAGCAGGGACCTGGTGATTTCAGCTCACTGCTGATTGTGAGGAAGTTCCATGTTGACCCAATTCCTCATTTCCCATCTGAGAGAGTTGGGGTGCCGAAGAAATAAGCTAATGATGACTTGAGGAACAGCATGCTAAAAGGCCATATCCGTGTGCCTACCCTGCACACGCTTGACATACAAGGGTCATAGGACTTCATCCCATTCAGGTTTGACCAGGGTAACTCAGGTCCTGAGCTCATTACAGTCTTAGTTCAAAGGAGAAAAGGGCTGAACTCCAGATGTGGTGGTGAGAGTGACAGCCGTTGATATCAAGGCCGCATTTGACCGAGTCTGGCATCAAGGAGCCCTTGCAAAGGTAGAGTTAAAGGGAATCGGGAGAAAAACTCCCCTGTGGATCGGTCAAGTACAAAGAAAGATGCTTGTGGTTGTTGGATGTCAGTCATCTCAGATCCAGGATAACTCTGCAGGAGTTCCTCAGGGTAGTGTCCAAGGCCCAACCATCTTCAGCTGATTCATTATTGAACTCCCCTCAATTACAATGTCAGGAGTGGTGATATTCACTGATGAAAACACAATATTCAGAACCATTCGTGACTCCCCAGGTAATGGAGTTGTTCTTGTCCAAATTCAACAAGACCTGGACAATATCCACATTTGAGCTGACAAGTGCCAGGTAATGACCATCTCCAAATACAGACAATCTAACCATCACGCCTTCAATGACGGTACCATCACTGAATCCTACGGGTTATCATTAGCCACAAACTGAACTGGACTACCAGATAAGTACAGGGACTAAAGGAACAGGTCAGAGGTTTGAAATACTCTCTCCCAAAAACTTGTACACCATCTCCAAGGTGCAAATCAGGATTATGATGAAATACTCCCCACTTGCTTGGATGAGGTTTGACACCATCCAGGACAAAGCACCCTGCCTGATTGGCACCACATTCAGAAATATTCACGCCCTCCACCACTGACGCTCACGGTACACCATCCACATAGGTAGCCTGCAGAAACTGACCAAAGTTTCTTTGGCAACACTTTACAAACCCACTACTATTACCATCCAGAAGGACAAGGATAGCAGATACATGGGAACACCACCATTTACAGGCCCCCTTCCAAATCACATCCAATCCCAACTTGGAAATACACTGCTATTCTTCGTCATCTCTGGCTTAAAACCCTGGAACTACCTCCTTCCTAACAGTGCTGTAGGTGTACCTGCAGCAAATGGACCACTGTGGTTCAAAAAATGAGCTCACCACCACCTTCTCAAAGGCAATTAGTGATGGGAAGTAAATGCTGGCCCAGTCAGCAAAGTCCACATCCCAAAAATGATTAATAAAGATACCCAAACATTCCCTCTCCCCCACCGCCAATCTCCTTGCCACAAATCTCCAAGATATTCCAATCGCAATTCCATAATCATCCAAGACTTGCAATTACAGTCAACAATCTTCCAATCAACCTACTATGACTCTCCAATGGTCCCTCAATTATAATCAACCGATGACACTCCAATGATGAGGCCAGCAATCACTAAAATGCACATAGTGTGTCATAAGGTCATACTTGTTCACCAACTCCCCTTGGAGTAACATCAGCAAATACTCACATCCCAAAGCCCAAGACCTTCTCAAAAATGGGCACTAGAGTGGGACAAGGGCAAGAAATGGTGAATGGGCAAGTGTACCAGGGGACTGCAGAGTCCACTTTCCTGCTTATTCTCACTCTCAGGGAACCCTCAGGCAGGATTCAGGCTGCACAGTCTGTTGCAAGTTGTTCAACAAATGTTTACTTATTTCTTCGTGTGAAATTACGTCGACATTTTTGGTTCTTTCAAAAATTGTTCAATAGCACAGTAAAAATTTACATTTAAAGTGCTGCAAAGAACCTTTTTTGTACATCTGCTACAGGTATGTCCTATTTTCCAATTAACCACTGAAACTCAGTGTTGCTGCTGCTTTGTTTACAGGCAGAGATGTAGACACAGTCACTGCGGGCTTATTACTGAGGACCATAAACAACATTTTTGTCTGAAGTGTGACGACGTAAAAATGTTTCCATGAAAAGAGAGACTTGAATTGACTTAACTACTTTTTTCAGCTTCAGGGTATCCCCAAGGAACTTTAAAGACACTGGAGTAATTGTGAATTGTAATCACTGTTACACTTCAGGAAAAAAAACTGTTAATGAGTATTTGTGCTTATGTAGCTTCCAGATCAGAACTGTCAAAACCCCTTCGGAATCTGTTTGCGATATTTATGCACATTTGAGCATAAAATCCCTGGGAGCACATCAGCTTTTAATGCCCTGTTCACCCCTCCATCCCATTTGGATGTAGACAAATTGTCAAAGTTTTCAGTTCAAGCATTACATCCAGCTGGTTGGGATTCAGGAAGGTGATGTCCTAATGGTATTATCGCTGGACTGTTAATCCAGAGACCCAGCTCATGTTCTGGCGACCCGAGTTTGAATCCTGCTATGGCAACTGATGGTATTTGCAGTCAACAAAAAAAAATACTGGGGCAGTGCTGGGGTTCAATTCCACCCTCGGGCGACTGTCCGTGTGGAGTTTGCACATTCTCCCCGTGTCTGTGTGGGTTTCCTCCAGGTGCTCCGGTTTCCTCCCACAGTCCAAAGATGGGCAGGTTTGGTGGATTGGCCATGCTAAATTGCCCGTAGTGTCAAGGGATGTGTAGTCTAGGTGGGTTAATCATGGGAAATGCAGGGTTACAGGGATAGGGTAGGAGGCGGGTGGATTGGGATGCTCTTTGGAGAGTCAATGTGGACTTGATGGGTTAAATGGTCTGCTTCCACACTGGAGGGATTCTATGATTCTAACTGGAATTAAGAGTCCAATAATTATCATAACTCTGATACAGCTGTCGATTGTTTGGGGGAAAGCCAATCTGGTTCACTACTGCCTCACAGACCCACAGCAAAATGGTTGACTCTTAATTGCCTTCTGAACTGACCAAGCAGGCTGTTAGTGTCTCAAATGCATAGAAAGAAAGAAAGACTACCCTTGGCACATGGACTGCAGAAGTTCAAGAAGGAGGGCAAAAAGAGACAGCCTATGTCCCTTACTTGATGAATTACAAAGGACCCAGCAAGCTCCCACAAACAGTGCAACAGTGAGCAGAAAATGTGCTCAGACTTAGTGGCCAGGTCTCTGGAGTGGCCTGTGAGCCCATAATCTTACGACTGCAAGGTCAACAAAGGCACAAGCATTTGTTTCGTGAAGGACACTTTTTAATTGACCACATCAATCCCCTGTGACCGCTGCTGACCTTCTGCCTGGTCACCATCAGCATGGCACCTGCTGCATTGCTGCTCAACGTAGGTGGCCTCATCCTTGAACTGCATTGCCACGTAGCTCTTGGGAAGCTCACATTTTAGCCATCCACTCTTACCCTGAATTGGCTTTGCTGCTTTTATTTTTCCTGTTCTCATCCAGCCTCTCATGGAGGGTCTTCGCTGACTGCTCATTACAGGAGCCAGTGGAAGTCGATGGTCCTTTCTCTGAGCAGCACAGCAGAGGCTTTAAGGCTCACCGCATTGTGGGGGGAGGAAATAGATCCCCTGTTGATTGTGGATCCTCATCGCTTGAAAGCTGGTGTCACTGAGATCTCCAGGTATGAGCTGAAGGGAATTGGAGATCATGCAACTTGCGCCCATTGCTACTTTCCTGGTCGCTGATGATATATTGTCAGAGATTGTTTTCAGATCCTTGCAGTCCATCTCAGAAATAGTCAACTTCTTCCTTGGTAAACACAGGCAATGGTCACCCATTCAAATTGTGGGCCAAGATGCATTAATAGCCGAGTTAATTATGGCACAATGTAGCTCCACTAAATCTCGGAACTTTTACATGGAAATAAAATTGTTTATGCATCATAGAGATGTTATAAATATTTCTAAGGAAATTCACCCAAGCAATGAATCTACTTTCAATGTTGAACACTGTTGAAAATAATTTGGTGCTTCCAAGGAATTTACTTTCTTTTCAGAGCACAAATTCCTGACTTGAAGATGTCTCAGCAAAATTGTTTCGTGTCTCCATCAACAAGATTGTCTCTGAGGTGCCTGTCTCCTTGGAATGCACTGCTCCTGCAGACTCAAATCTGAGTAACTCTCCCCTCGTGGATTCTCCCTCACATGAGGTCTGGACAGCACCCTCGAAGCTGCTTTCCTTTGCTCAGCCATCCCTCCTCCTGGGTTTACTGCATTTGTGTCCTGCCCTTTTCTCAGAGTGAATGGTGGCTCAGTGGTTAGCACTGGTGTCTCCCTGCACCGGGGCCCGTGTTCAATTCCACCCCCGGGTAACTTTTTAATTGGTGTTTGCACATTCTCTCTGTGTCTGCGTGGGTTTCCTCTGGATGCTCCGGTTTCTTCCCAGAGTCCAAAGATGTGCAGGTGAGGGTGGATTCACCTTGCTAAATTGCCCACAGTGTCCAGGGATGGGCAGGCTAGGTGGGTTAGCCATAGGGAGTGCAGGGTTATAGGGATAGGAGGATGGGTCTGGGTGGGATGCTGTTCGGAGGGACTTGACGGGTTGAATGGTCCGCTTCCACTTTTCGGGATTCTATGAATGCCCACTCTCTGACTCTCTGGAGTTCCTGTCAGCTGTGGTCGTGTTACAGCATGGTCACTACATCCTGCTGTGGGATTTGAACCCAGACTGTCTGGCCCAGAGGTAGGGACACAGCCAAAACGTGACAAGAACCTGTCAAAGATTAAATTTCATCGGCACATGCGGGTAATTTTACCACTCTGCAAATGATGCCATGGGATCTTTTACATTCACCTGGGTGGGCAGACCTGCCTTGGTTTAATGTCTCATCTGAAAGTTAGCACTTCAGTCAGTACTGCACTCCTGCAGAATGGACCATTCTGATATACAGAACACTGACAACAGCTCTCGAGAACAGTCCTTCAAATCCTGTCTTCTCAGAATCTTGATACAAGTGTCTGGTGATGTCAGAGTGACATCAACATGTACATCATCATGACTGACATGTTCATCCCCATTGTACTGCAGCTCTTTAAGCACCAAATCTTTCAGTTCACAACCTTCTTCACAGTAGCTGGGACCTCTCTGTTCGAGACGCATGAAAAATCTCAGCCATGATGACACTTCAAATGTAACACACATTTAGTGTCATAGGGTCATACAGCATGGAAAGAGACCCTTCGTCCCAACTCGTCCATGCCAACCAGGTTTCCTAAACTGAACTACAGTCTGCAGGGAGGTGACGGTCTAGCGGTATTAATGGTGGCCTGTTAATCTGGGGACCTGGGTTTGAATCCCGCCGTGGCAGACGGTGGAATTTAAAATCAATAATAATCCGGAATCAAGAGTCTAGCGATGATAATGAATCCATTGTCAAGGAAAAACCCATCTGGTTCACAAATGTCCTTTAGGGGAGGAAACTGCCATCCTTACCTGGTCTGGCCTACGTGTGATTCCAGGTCCACATCAATGTGGTTGACTGTGAGCTAACCTCTGGGCAATAAATGTTGGCACAGCCAGCGACGCCCTCATTCTGAAAATGAATGACACAAAGTAGTCCCATTTGGCCCATAATCCTCGAAACCTTACATGTCCGAAAGTCTTTTCAATGTTGTAATTGTACTTGCCTCTACCACTTCCTCTGGCAGCATGTTCCATATGTGCAGCACGCTCTGTGTGAAAAAGTTGCCCCTTTTAAATTTACATCTTAAACCTATGCCTTCTAGTTTTGGACTCCCCTGCACTGGGGAAAAGACCTGAGGAAAATCAACCACATTGCTGTGGGTCTGCCATCACATCAGGAGCAGACCAAGCGAGGCTGGCAGATTACCTACATGAAAGGACATTAATGAACCCAATGTTTTTCTATGGCACTCAATGAGAGTTTCATGACCACCATTACTGAGCCCAGCTTTCATTTCCTGACTTTTTTTGACCGAGCTTTATTTTAGACCGAAGTTGTAACAATTGTTTCACAGTCACTTTTCCACTGATGACAAGCTCCAAATTGTTTCAAACAAAAGCTTTAACCAAATTATCGCGATGAGGATGGTGGAATTTAGACTTAGGTTCTGGCAGATATTGAACCTAGGGACGTGGTTTACCAGTGACAAAGAATTACACCGCCATACCTGGTATAACGTTATGGAGTTTTGCATTGTGTATTTGATGTACATTTTGGAGACTGAACCTCGAGAAGTCCCTTCTATTTGGTCTAAGATAACAAGGTGTAGAGCTGGATGAACACAGCAGGCCAAGCAGCATCAGAGGAGCAGGAAAGCTGA
>NC_063371.1:8786265-8812486 GCF_021869965.1 Rhincodon typus | reverse complement strand
ATGGGGAAAAGGATTATCAGATCAGCCATGATCTTATTGAATAGTGGAGCAAAATCGATGGGAAGAATGGCCTCTTTCTGCTCCTATATCATCTGGTCTGTCAGGATCAGGGAAATGTCAAACCACAGCCGACATAAAGAGAAGCCTCACAGTATCAGTCCCATTGCAAAGTCTGAAGCCAATTATGTTCCTGATGACAATTGGTCTTTGTATCAATACCTTATTCATAAATCACTTCAGGAACTGAAACAGGGGGAAATGGACACTGAAGCAAAGAGGAAAAGATTAAGAAAACCTGGTGCCAAAAAACCTCAGAGGTGTCTTTAAAAAAAGGAGAGATAAATGGATCAGCGAAGGTGTTCAGGGAGGATATTGTAGGAAGTGAAGTCAAAGCAAGTATTTCTGAAGATTTCTGAAGAAGGGTCTCGACCCGAAACATCAGCTTTCCTGCTCCTCTGATGCTGCTTGGCCTGCTGTGTTCATCCAGCTCTACACCTTGTTATCTCAGATTCTCCAGCATCGGCAGTTCCTACTATCTCCTTCTATTTGGTCTGCCAATTATCATTTTGGAAACTGCAGAAATCTTCAAGGTGCTCATGAAAAGTCTAATTCCAAACAGCTGATCAGCCCAATAAATGCTCTCACTGAGTGAAACAGCTGAACAGCAAAACTCTGAATGGTGGACACATACAAGGCAAACAAGCTGTTTAATAATGGTGCTGCTTGCATTATTCTATGGACACAATGTGGCTAGATTTATTCTCCTAATAAGTTTCAGGTGCAAGCAAAAATGATGACTAGTTCCATGGCACAGCTATAGATGTAACCGAATTAGCAAGATGTTTTTATTTCATGGAATGGCTGGAGGCCTGATGGAAGAACAGCAAGGTTTTCCCAAAGGGCTGCTTCTGATTTTATAGCCACTATTCCATCCAATTTTCAGGAAGGTGCTGACTCTGTGTTTTGTTTTGCACTCCGTAATTTCATTAAGGGGCAACTTGATTGAAAGTTTTCAAGTTATTAAGGGAAACTGACAGAGCAGATGGAGAGAAACTGTTTCAGCTTTAGAACTCAGGGGCAGTTCCTAATAACTTGGAGCCAGATCTTCACAAAGCTATTTTCTGAAACACATCAACAAACAATCTTCTGAAAATAGCAATTAATGGGATTTCAGCTGTCATTTTTGAGTTTCAGAAAATTGGAGTTTTGTGAATCAAATGTAGCAAGCAACAGGGAAACAGGCACATCTATGGAGTTAGGTCAAAATTCAAACACAATCTGATTGATTATTGGGGAAGAGTCTAGTCTTGTTCCTCAGGTCTGAAGTGCCCTCCTGCCTCTCTGTCCAAATGGATAACTGCAAAGACAGAACCTGAGTTGAGTCATGACTCACCCAGCAGGGTTTTGGACAACCCTCAAGTTTCCAGAGAGTTAGAAGGTTTGATGTTGGCCGTGAGTATGTGGTGATATTCTCATCTTGGAAGAACAAGAACTTCTGTGAAGTATGCTTGCAAGGATGTCTGATAAAGAGCTATACTGGTCTTGGTGGTGGTTCCCTCAATTATGCGATACACTGCTACTACGTACGGTCCAAGTTAATTGCAAAGAATTTGAACAAGTGGCATTGGAGTAGACAGGTAACTGTGTAACATGTCCCACCATCAAGAGTCAATGCCATCAAGGGCAGGGCAGTGGGGGGCGCACTGTGAAGGTTAAAAAAAAATGCCACCTCCACATTGCAAGATAGAAATTCATTAAAAGTTTGGGAGCTGTCACCAGGACAGGAGTGATGACCACAAAATAGTGTAAGTTAGTCAGTCTGGAAGATAAGATGCACATGCCAGAGTGGAGACAAACCTGTTGAGAGGCTGAGTCTGTGACTGTGCTGAAGGAGTTCCATCACAGATAGTACTGCAATTCCAATGTATGAAGAAACAGACATGTTCATTTTGCCTGGCTTGGCATGTGTTTTTTTTTGCAGAGATAAGCCAGCCAAAAGCTAACAAGAGCTGCCCCCACCTCTTGTCCTCTCTCCCTCGTTCTCATAAACAATTTAATACAATTACTGACTTCTTTATCTGGGAAACCAGTTACAGCATTTTGCATTAAATTGTCTCCCTAAGTGGAACCATTTTCTGCAAAAGGACTAATTTAATGGATGGTGAATCAAGATGAACTAATGTGTACTGAGCAAGCCATAACACAGATGCAAAATGCTGGTACTACTGATCTGAAATTCTCACTCTATGAGGAAGCACTACACAGAATGCTCAAAGAGGCTCTTGTGAAATGGGCCTCTTTGTTTTCAGGTTGCTCATTATTTCGGACTCTAACCACTTAAGGGTGTGAATTTAATTACAGAATCTTAAACCCAGTTGTTTGTGTCCAAGGCCTTATAAGGATGAATGCAGAATAAAGAGGGCTTTATATCAGGAACTCAAATTAGCGCTTAAAGCTTACACATTCCCTCAATACGTTGCCATGGTTGTGAGCCAAAATTTGACAGGCATTCATGGACATTTTGTGAAGATGAAGGACTGTGGGCCTCATCAAGAGAGGCATGGTGCGCTGGGCAGGGCAGGACACGTGTTGCATCTCAGTGTAGAGAGCTCGGCAGTGAAGAGGTTATATTGTGCATCATCTCACCCAAGTTATCCCTGGCTTCAAAGTACTTTTCCAGCGTAGCAGGCAGAATGACAATGACACTATCCTGAAAGAATGCACAGTTCGTACACGGAATCAGGTAAGTCTTGGAAGAGGCCGTTTGGCCCATTGAATCTTCAAATGAGCATCATTACTAAATGCTAGTCTCCTGCTTTATCTCCAGCCTCTTGCCAAGATTATACAGAATGAATTCAGTACAAATGCTTCTTCACATTGGGCCCTAAAAACAATTCTGGGACAGAACAGAAACTGTTAAGTCACAGAATGATATAGGACAGAAAGAGGCCATTGTTCCACTATGCTTGTTGCTGGCTGTTTCACAGACCAATCTAATTATTCCCAATTGTCTGCAATTTCCCCACGGTCCTGCAATCGCCTTTCCTTCGAGTCCTTACCAATTTATTTTCAAACGGACGCCAGAGTTGAAAAAAACCAGGCGAGAAAACACACCGACGCTTCATCGGAGGCTGCACTGAGGATGTTACCAAGCACGGTGACGAAAAGTCTGCAAAACAACAAACCAGCTCGGCGAGCCAACCAACCTCAACAACCCACAACCCGAGCTACAGATCTACTCCAAAACCTTAGTTATCATTGAATCTTATGACAGAAATATTATGGTCCACAAGGGGCATAATTATAGATTTCAGGAGCACATTGCCAGGACATGTAACAGACAGAAATTGACGCAGTGAAATGTGATGTGACAGACATTGGTCAAAAGAATGAGGATAGGCAACATATACCGTAAAAGGCAGGCTTCAAAAGGGGTGTGGGCGGGTTTACAAATCATTGAAGGTGACAGGGGAGATTGAGGAAGTGGTTGAAAAGACAGATAGGATGCTTATGTGTCTTGATAAAACAATATTTCAGCCTCAATGAGGATACTGTGTCCAATTCTGCTCCTGGCACCTCTGGAAGGAAGTGGTGGCTTCAGAAAAGATTCATGAATGTGGCTTCAGTGTCAAGTTGAGAGATTTGAGAGAGATGGTCAAAAGCATAATCAGTAAATAGAGGTGGGGAGTACTTAAATAATGGGGGATCTTGCTAAGAGTAAGGAACCTGAGACAAGAGCAATGGCAACATGCAGAAAGATCTTACTGAGCAACAGGTGATTAGAATCTGGACTGCCCTGACTAGGACAGTATTGGAGGCTGATTCACTCTTGGCTTTGAAAAGGAAACTGGAGTAGCACCTGAAGCTTTGCAGAGTCACAGGGTGGGAGTGAGGAGTAACATGAGCTGAGTTGCTCTTGTTGTGAGCCATCAAACATGATGGGTCAAATGGCTTCCTTCTCTGTGTAGCCATTGATCCAAATGAGTTTTCTTCCACCATACTGTCAGGCAGTACACTCCAGATCTCAGCTCGATGGAGAAAGAAACACTTCCCCTGTTTCTTCTGGTTCTTCTGCCAGTTTCCTTCAATCTGTCATCACCAACCTCTCTGCCACCAGAACTAATCTCTCTTTATTTAATCCATCAAAAACCACTCACAATTTTGAAAAGCTTTATTCAATTTCCAATTAAATCCCATCCTCCAAAGACAGCAATCCCAGAACCTCCAGTTAGAATCATCAAATCCCTGCAGCATGGAAGCGGGCTGTCACTCAGACTGTCACACGAGGCTGGAATTGAACTAGGGTCCCTGGCGCTGTGAAGCAGTAATGCTAACCACTGAGCAACTGTTCCGCCCCAACTTAACTGAAGTTCCTCATCACTGGTACCATTCCAGTATATCACCTCTGCACCCTCCTGAGCCCTTAAAATGAGAAGTGAATGGTCACTTGAGTGAGGTGTGAAATCCCACTCAGTGACAATGGAAGGGGGTCCCCCCCGGGAATCAAAAGAGGAAAGGAAGAAACTGGAAGCAAATGAACACATGAACTGGTGTCTGTTGAAACTCGGTGCATTTTGTTTGTTAACTGGTGGCCTGCAGGAGTCTGGGAGGAGACTTTTGACCTCATTTCTCCATTGTCATTGATACAAGTTAGATTAAGTGAAGTGGATCATTATTGTGACAGTTTTAAGTCATGAGCATTGCCCCTAATTCTTGATGTCAATGGAGTGGAATCTGATGAAATCACTGCAGGGAGAAAACTGTACAAAATGCAGCAATAATGGATGAATGAACAGTATCAGTCTGAAGATTGATATCTTCATTGTGAGACCTGAGGACTGTATGGAATCTGAAATGGATATCAACTTTATTTTGTACAGCAAGCAAGTTTTTTTTTTAGTCAATGGAGAGGCGGGGAGTCTTGCATTAGAATTTCACAGCACAGGAAGAGGCCACTCTTTGTGTTGGAACAGGGCAGATTTCATGGAATTGGGAAGGAAATTATGAAGCAGGACCTCAAGTGTAGGCATCTCAGGAACAATCCATGTGCTGGTGATGATAGAAAAGGAGAATTAATCGATTGAAAAATGGCTGGGGAGCTCATGTAGGAACCTCTGAAAAACTATGATTGGTTCTGGGGCAGGCGGGAGCTATACAAGCTCAATGGGTCACACAGTGGAATTGACGTGCTCACAGGGAAATTTGCTCATGCCATTGGGGTGGGTTTGAATTAGTCTGTCTAGGCAATGGAAACCTGATAGGCAACTCAAATTGGGAGGAAGTAAAGTTGGGAACAGGAAGTTGAAAAGATGCTCAGAAGATGAGGAGACAGGAGAAACAAAGCTGAGCATCGAGAATGCTTCCAAACAAGGAGGATGACATAAAGAGAAAGTTCAGGCAACTCCACCTGAGTCCACACAGCATTTGCAACAAGGTACATAATCAAAAGGCACAAAGAGGAACACATGGGTATGATCAAATTGTCATTTGTAATTTGAAACTTTTAACTTTATTTCTTATGTACAATTTTAAGCTGACAAGAACTGTAATGTTGAACATTTGACTTGTATCTTTATTTTTCTATTTTTTAACCCAAGATTTTGTACCCTGGTACCTTGCACCTAAGATGGCACCATGAGTGGCGACAATGTGCACTTTTCACCGTAATCTTGTATCCCTGTACTTCAGTTCACAATAAAATCTAATTCTAATTCTAATTACAGAAACATGTACAAATACGAATGGGGCATGGTATGAAGGAGACAAGAGAAGCATGTGGCATAGGCAATACAGTAATTGTGGGTTACTTCAATCTGCATATGGATTCAGTTTACCAAATGAGCGCAAAAGCTCTGGAGGACATGTCCCTGGAGTGTTTTAGGGATGGTTTTATGATGTAGTATGTTGAGGAGCCAATCAGTGGACATACTGTTTGAATATTATGTTACAAAGAAAGGCTAAGTAACAATCCTGTTGCAAAAGAATGTTTAGCGATGAGTGACCACAATATGCTATAATTTTACATGATGTTAGAAAGTGAGGTCATTCATTCCGGACCAAGGGTATTAAATTTGAATGAGGGAAATTATGAAACCATGAGACACAAATTGGCTGAGGTGGATCGGGAAAATAAATGACAAGGTAAATGTACATAGGCAATGGATAGTCTTTAAAGGAATATTATCTGACTTACATCAACCATACATTGTTTCAAGATCCAAAAGCTCAGAGAAAAGTCAGTCAACTGTGACTAACAAGGGACTATCAGGATTGTATATGATCAAAAACCCATAACGTTGACAGAAAGAGCAATCATACTGAGGACTGGAGAGTTTATACAACACAACAAAGGGGGACCAATAAACTGACGAGGGGAGAATGGAATATTGAATGCAATCAGGCCAGCAAACAAAGAACCTGACTGTAAAAGCTTCTCTAGGTATGCAAAAAGGAAACATTTAACTATGGTTTCATAACATTTAACTGAAACAGATGTGGGTCCATTGCAGGCAGAGCCAGATGAGGTTTTCAAGGTGGGTGACAATTTCCAGTGTTTACCTCCATCAAATTTCTTCTTAGCTTGACCATTCGGAGGGGATGTATCCTCAGTTAAAATGGGACCATTGGCACTGGGGTAAGGGATAAACCCAGTGTGTTTTAGACTTCAGACTGCAGAGCTGGGGGGCGGGGAGATACCCAGTTTATATAACAGGTGCTTGAAGAGAAAAGAAAGAAGACAGGATGGTAAATGTGAACAGGGACAGGACAAAAGATAAAATAAAACACTCAGGAAACAGATGTCAACCTTGGCATGTAACAGCAACCTGCAATTATATGGCATGTTTAACATCATCAAACATGTCGCTGTGTTTCGTGGTAACATTACAAACCAAAAGATGACCCCAAGGAAATTAATTGTATGTTGGGACCGGTCAAAAACTGGGTCAAACATGGGCTGATTGGTTGAGGAGTGGCAGATGGAGTTGAATCGAGATAAATGTGAGGTACTACATTTTGGTAGGGAAAATCAGGGCAGGACTTATACACTTAATGGTAAGGTCCTGGGGAGAGATGCCAAACAAAGGGGCCTTGGAATGCAGATTCATAGTTCCTTGAAAGTGGAGGTGCAGGTAGACAGGGAGGTGAGGAAGGCGTTTGGTACATTTGCCTTTATTGGCGAGTGCAGTGGGTATAGGAGTTGGGTGGGGGGAGGGGGCGGTTGGTGATGCTGCCGCTGTACAGAACATTGGTTAGGCCACTTTTGGAACACTGCTTTCAATTCTGGTCTCCTTGCTATAGAAAAGATGTTTCGATACACAAAAGGGTTCAGAAAATTCAACCCATCGAGCCCACACTAACGTTCTGCACAGCATCCCACCCAGACCCACCCCTACCCTATCAGTGTAACCAGGCATTTCCTATGGCCAATCCACCTAACCTGCACGTGTTTGGACTGTGGGAGGAAACTGGATCACGCAGAGGAAACCATGCAGACACAGGGAGAATGTGCAAACTCCAAACAGATAGTCACCCGAGGCTGAAATGGAACCTGAGTCTGGGAATTCTGTGGCAAATAGCTCACTTCCTCGTTCCTCAAAATCTGTCCACCGTTTACAAGGCACAAGTCAGGGTGATGAAATGCTGTCCATTTGCCTGGATGAGTGCAGGCAAGAATCAAGAAGCTTAAAACCATCCAGGACAAAGCAGCCCACTTCTGAGGAAGGGTCACTGGACCCGAAACGTTAACTCTGATTTCTCTTCACAGATGCTGCCAGACCAGCTGAGCTTTTCCAGCAACTTCTGTTTTTGTTTCTGATTTACAGCATCTGCAGTTCTTTCGGTTTTTAAAGCAGCCCACTTCATTTGCAGCCCACCCAACAGTGCCAGCAGTGTATACTGTCTGCAAGAGATACTTGCAACTCAACAAGCTTCCTTCAGTGGCACCTTTCAAACCCACAACCTCGACCATCCAGAAAGACAAGGGCAGCAGATAGACAAGTACACCACAATCTGTAAATTCTCCTCCAAACGATAGACCATATTGACTCAGAACTACATCACTGTTGCTTTGATGTCAACGGATTAAGATGCTGGAAGCCCCTTCCAAACAGCACTGTCTGTGTATCCCTCTCTGCAGTGCTTCAAGAAGGCAGCTCATCACCACCTTCTCAAGAGAAGCTGGGGATGGGCAATAAATGCTAAGAGAGATGTAGGACAGAGGCAGCTTGGACATGGCTATCAATGGTGAAACAATTCAAATTAGAACTTTTGAGGAGGCCATTATTGGAGGGTGAAGAAATCTCAGAGAGTTATGTGACTGGATGATGAGATGAGATAGGGAGGGGTGAAGCCATAGAGGGGTTGAAAATCAAGGATAGTAGTTTTAAAATCTACCTGTCGTGGAAAATAATATGGTCCATAACAAAGCAAAGCTAACGATCAAAAATGTAACATCATGGATAAAGAGATCAAAGGCAAGTTGAAATTAGAGAAAAAGATAGATATTTAATACATACATACTGACGAATGACAAAATAAAATACAAAGAGGCTGGGAAAGTAGTCAAAAAATTCAGAAAGCAAAGTGAAATTATGAAATGAAATTGCAAAGAATTGAATCTGAAGTAATGCTATTCTATAGACATATCAGTAATAAAAGGAAATTTTATCAGAGCACTAAAGAAGACACACGATTGAAGTACAGGCAATGACAATGAGACAGCATGAGTATTGAATAATTATTGGGAAAAGATAAAACTCTGAGTTTGGATGAATTCCATTTTGATATACTCAAAGGAGCTGGGGAAGAAAAAGTCAAGGCATCACCATTCATAATAGTTTAGTGAAGTTGTAAAACTTATCTCACATCTGAACAAGTAGAAACTAAAAGCAGCAATTTATGCATAAATTTCTGCTGAAACTTGGTTCGACCTCTCTTGTGCACTGCTCTATCCTCCATATCACGAAAATGATATTGGAAAGGTGCAAGGTCATTTGGCCCATCATGATAAGATCTCATTGTTAATATCGGAAGTGGTTAATTGATCAATCATCATCTGGATATGATTGCCCCCTCCTGACCTCTCCCTCACCTTTGATGGTCTGCCTTGCCCTTAATGAGTTTTGCACATAAATTATGCAATTGGCAAAAATAGGTGATTTACTGCTGGTGGTCAATAGGTAAATAAAAAAACACATGATTTTGTGATGGGAAAGAAAAACATTCTGTTCTGTGTAACAGCACTTCTGGATATAAAAAAAGAAAAGAACATAAGGGACTCTTCCAGTGTAATGGTAGTGTCCCTATCTCTAAGCCAGGAGGGCGGGGTTCAAGTCCCATCTGCTCCAGAAATAATACCTCCAAACTGATTTGAAAATATCTATAAAGGGGAAACAAGTCCAAATGGAGAGTGGAAGGAGCCATGAGACTGAATGGTTCATAAACACGAGCCACAAAGAAACTTGTCCTGGTTTCTGTCTCACCAATTGGCTTAGAACATAAGAACATAAGAGCTAGGAGCAGGAGTAGGCCGTCTGGCCCTTCGAGCCTGCTCCGCCATTCAATAAGATCATGGCTGATCTTTTCGTGGACTCAGATCCACTTACCCGCGTTCTCACCGTATCTCTTAATTCCTTTATTGTTCAAAAAAAATCTACCTTTTTTTTAAAAACGTTTACTGAAGTAGCGTCAACTACTTCACTGGGCAAGGAATTCCATAGATTAAGAACCCTCTGGGTGAAGAAATTCTTTCTCAATTCAGGCCTAAATCTGCTCCCTCTAATCTTGAGGCTATGCCCTCTTGTCCTAGCTTCACCTGCCAGTGGAAACATCCTCTCTACTTCTATCTTATCTATTCCCTTCATAATTTTATATGTTTCTATAAGATCCCCCCTCAATCTTCTGAATTCCAATGAATATAATCCCAATCTACTCAGTCTCTCCTCATAAGCCAACCCTCTCAACTCCGGAATCAACCTAGTGAACCTCCTTTGCACCCCCTCCAGTGCCAATACATCCTTTCTCAAGTAAGGAGACCAAAACTGCACACAGTACTCCAGGTGTGGCCTCACCAGCACCTTGTACAGCTGCAACATAACCTCTCTGCTTTTAATTTCAATCCCTTTAGCAATGAAGGACAAAATTCCATTTGCCTTCCTAATTACTTGTTGTACCTGCAGACCTACCTTCTGTGATTCATGCACAAGGACACCCAGGTCCCTCTGCATAGCAGCATGCTGCAACTTTTTACCATTCAAGTAATAATCCTTTTTACTATTAATCCTACCAAAATGTATGACTTCACATTTATTTACATTGTATTCCATCTGCCAGACCTTTGCCCACTCACTTAACGTATCTATGTTCCTCTGCAAAGTTTCACACTGCCAGGGGTCGCAGTTCTCCTCTTCTGTCAATACTCCCAGATCCCTTTTTTCCCTCGTCAGTCAAAAAGCTATTTCATTCAGCCCTGAAGAAATATCAAGATCCAATCTCCACGATCTTCTGAGAATTCCAAATCCTTAACAACATGCAAGAAATTCACCTCACCTTTATCTTGAAATGGAGACCTTGTGTTCTTAAAATAGATCTCATAGTTTTAGTCTCACAGACACAAGGGAACGTCTTCCCTGGTATCCAGCTTAACTAGTCCCCTTGAGATCTTCTAAGTTACTATAAGATTATTTCTCAACTTTTGTAAATTCCAATGGACCTTGGTCTAACTTAGATCTTTTGTGTTAGATGAAGCACTTCATCCCTGGAATCAATCAAGTAAATGGCCTCTGAGCTGACTCTGAAACAATTAGATAATTTATCAAACAAGGAGACCAAAATAGTTCAAACTCCAGATGTTGGTTCACCAACACTCTGAATGCTGCAGTAAAATTTTCCTGCTATAAGTTTCCATCCCCCTTAAAAGAAACGGCAGTATGTGGAAAAATATCTGTTCCTTTCTTTACCTGTCATGTGGTAGCCTCCATTCATCGTGCAGAGAATTTTAATGTGACACTTTGGCATGTTATAATCGTCAGGATACAGCTTTACTGCTTTGTTAATTGTTTCTATAAGTGATCAAATCTAATTATTTTTCAGAATAAAATTAAGGTGAATTTTCTGGTTAGAGTGCCGCAGGATGGGAAAGCAAGAAATTTAATGCTTGTTGACTGTCTGCAAGGCTTACCTGCATTCTTACAGGAACTACAATCACCTGACTTGGACCGTGCCCAACTGAGGGAATTCTTCATCAGGCTTCATAGTTCCAGTATTTATACTGAGGAGCAGTGAAAACGTCCATCCAACTAAGTTGACATCTTCATCCCTTTGGTTTCCAAAAGGTCTTCCTTCCATGCTCACCATGAAAGCGAGATGATGACCATTCACACTATTGCAGAGCAAAACAGAGAATAAAATAATCAGGGTTGAGCACGTTGCATATGGCAGTTCAGATCAATGCCACAGGATAAGCTTCAACCATTGGGATACAAAAGATTATCCTTGCGAGAATCTGATCAGAGGTTCTAATGAGTAACCCCCAGTGTGTTGTACTCGCTTCCAATGCAGTCTTGATAATTCAATAAACAGTAATGTGAACTTAGTCTCAATTTGAGCTCATGTCTCAGAAGAGACCAGCATGCATCTGAGTTGCAATGTAATCAGCTACTAAGTAATATGTAACACATTTAACTAAGACCGAGTCTATCTGTGGGTATTCTTTCCCGCTGGGTATCAATAACGTACTCATACTCAGAAGAAGGATGGTGGCAGCAAATCTACCCAAGCCATCCTTGATGGTTCTGGCAGAATCCAACACAAGATGGCAGTAGCAGTGGGCATCACTGACTTAGGTAACCCAGTCTGAAGATGTGGAAGTGTGCACGTTACACACCTGTTGTGTGTCATGTCCTCTCACCTCACAAATGTACAATGGGACACTCAAACTGGCTTCAGGAGCTTGGGATTGCAGAAGGAGTTTCCATGCCTCCAACTGTTCACCAGAAAACCACACCAATTGATGGATAAAAGCAAGATGGAAAGATCACCTTCCTGCATTGCTCAGACTCACACATGAAAAATGGATGAATTATGTTGATAGTCTCACAAAAGGAGAAGTGGGTGGAGGTGGGGGGGGGAGTGAGTGGGAGCGCTGAAAAACGAATGCAGAAAACATTCTGACTCATGAGCAATGGAGAGGGAGATGAGAAAGTGTCACTTTCTACACCTACAAAAAGTGGAAACATTTCTGTTCTCTGTGCAGCTTGAGAGCACAACTGCTTCAAGTGCATAAATGTTACTAAAGCTGTCATGACTGATTCACTCACATCACAATGTCCAATTGCTTGGCACTACAATCCAATCTGGATAGTGAGAACCTTGCCATAAGGAGAGTGACAGTACAAATAAAGATAAATAGTACTTCTTCAGTGTATCCTAAATTATTTTTCTGGATTTGTGCCACACTTTTAATCAATCAACAGTCAAAGATGGAAAGGAAACTGCACAAATGTTCAATACCATAGATAAGATATTATATTGCATTAAACGCAACTGTCAAAGTTTCCAGTGGCTGTTGGAATCATTTCAGTGATGAAATTCCAAGCCTGATAAGTCAGAGACATGGCATTTTATACTGTTACATTAGATCTATTACAAACATGACACTTGAGCCTAAAGTGTTGCTATTTAGGCAAATAAACCCTCCGTCTTCTGCACAACAGACCTCCAGCAATGCAGTGTGGGAAGCACATCACGCTGATTTGTTGTTTCTTTTGGGGTGGAGGGAATGTCACTTGAGAGGGACATGCTATAGTGACATTGGGACAACTGCCTGCACTTCTTTCAACAGGATCTTCAATGTTCCCCTCAAAGTTAAAAAAAAAGCCTGAAGATGACATTTCTTTCCAAGAACGGCAAAACAATCCCTCAGTGCTGCATCAACAAAGACCAAGAGCAGAATTCAATGAAATGCTAAGGAAACACTGGGGGTGTGCTGCTTTGCTGGAGGTGCTGTTACATTTGACAGAGGCTCCCTCTACCTTCTCAGGCATGCATAAACTGTTCTATAACATTCTTCAAAACACAGTTGGGTACATCCCCTCTCCAGTGTCCTTGGTCAATAATGATCTTTCAGACAACGTCATTCACTGTCTGTCCATTACTGGACTCCTATTTCATGGAATTTTCTGAATTCGGTTGCTGGGCTTTCTGCTTTCGCTGCAGTTCAAGAAGCAATCCAGACATCCAGAAAGACATCAAGCAAAGACATGGTCTCTGTTGTGTTCTGTAATGGAGTAGAAACCTCAATCGTGCTTTGGGAGTTTTGTTTTAATCTGCTCCCCTGACTCAGAGACAAGAGTGCTGTCCACTGAGCCATGTTAAGGGATATCTCAAGCCCAAAGACTCCTCCTTGTTTGTGCCAAGTCATTGGATCTCAGGGCCCATTGGCCAAGGGTCAACAGTTGGAATTCCTGTTCGTGGTCAGTGCCCTTGGCCAGTGGCAACCACCCTGACTGGCAACACCCCAGAACTGTTCACTCATCCCCAACCTGCACAGCTGGAAAACCAACATAACTGAACACTGGGTGAGGACCAGAACTGACTCAATCACAGCTCCCTGACGTAGGGTCAATGCCCTAACTCAGAGGGTGAGCACAGAACCAGAGTGGAAGGGACCAGTAATCACAGGAATGAGAACACATAAAGGGGAGGAGGAACCGAAAAAGGAAACAGTTGTATGACACTGCGCATGCACTTCGTTTCTCATTCCTCCCACACAACAATATCTGAGTACAACAGAGACACTGAACTCTGTATCATTCTTTTTTGTTTTTAAAACGCACATTAAGAAATTCTCCATGATTTTATACCCATTTGAAACGACACTAAATGAAGATACTTATTGATACTTATTGTCTTTTGCCGCAGTTGCTACGACCAACATATGCACGTTGACTGTTGCGTGCAAATAAAAATCATTTTTTCAAAAAAAAATCAGATTATCGGGGAGCTAATTGCTCACGTGTGTTATCTACGTGTCATTTTCTTCCAAATTGACTGGTTATTTCTGCGTAAGGCTGTGGAGCAGATTCCCTCCTCGGGGAAAATCAAGGTGAAACCACCCCTCGAATCCAGCGCTCAATGTGTTTTCAGCATTTTTGCCGGATTCGTTCAAAGGGACGTGGCCCCCTTTTATTTTGAATCCATTCCACGCTGCCCACCTTCGCTCTTCGTCAATATCATAATGCGACATGGAACAGTGAAACCAACACCATGTCAGTCCTTTTTGGCACCGCTGTTCATGACAGAGAGAGAAGAAAAAGTTGGCTCGGCCGCCAGTAGTCGCCAAGTTAACTGATTCAGATAAGAGGGCACGGAGTATTCATATGTCATTCATTTACTGATCAGTCCGTCCGTTTCAATGAGAGTTGGAGTAACTTTCCACTTTTATTTTAACTTTTGTTTTGCCATTCTGAAAGCACGGAAGAATCTCTGCCACCGCCGCCGAAGTTGCAAACTGAGTTTTCACTTGAAGGCGAATCCTGACTATTAATCATCAAAATACTTCCCTGAAAAAGCGGAAGACTGGGGACTTTGTGCAGCTGGGCGGGCGGACGGACGAACAAAAGTCTCTGCACAAGCCTTTTACCCCAGTAAGCGTGTTCCCCCCCTCGCAAAACAAAAATCCCTTAAGTCATAACGGTTCAGAAAAGCCCCAGTCAACTGTTTTTCTTTTGGTTCCCTTCCCCTTTTCCTCAGCACTTCAAATTTAATCAGCGACGTGGTTGACAGGACCAGCATTCTGCTTCTCCTCAGCTTGGCTACCCATAGACGGGGCGATCCAGCTCAGTCGCGTTCCCAAGCACAGTCCCAATTTCCTCAGGGCGGCTCAGAGTCCCCAGGAAGGTTCACCGGAGCCGAAACGTTAAACCTCATTTCTCTCCACAGACGCTGCCAGACCGGCTGAGTTTTCCCAGGAATTTCTGTTCTGGTTTTCCAGCATCCGCGGTTCTTTCAGGTTCAGTTTTTAAACTCGAGTGTTCGGAATTGATTTGCATGACCATCATTTTCCAGTGACAGATAAAAGAGGGAAGCCAGGACACAACAGAAGAGCAGACCTGTAATTATTCATTGTAACGCCGGACCTTTTACTTCACGAATCTGGGGAAGGGATGGGATTGCAGAACTGAACAGCCCGAAAAAAAACTACGCGAGGACATTCGGCCCCTCAAGACCGGGTCTTTTGAAGAGTGATTAATTGGGTTTGGACTCCCTTGGGTTCTTTCCTCACATTCCTGCATTATCTCGTTTCTCTTCGCCTTCCATTCCGTTGTCAATACACAAAACGACTCTGTCCGTGAATTCCCGAATCCTCACCTCGAGTTGCTAATCACCTCCTACCTGATCGCCCGCCCCGTTGGAAATTGGGGGTTTATTTTCTGTCTGAACCAGTGGTGCACAGAATGTGGCCCCTGAACACCCCCTCAACAGATGCACGAAGAGAATAGCTCCAATTCCATCAAGTGGGTAATGTCATTCTTTCTGCACATAACAGCGCGGGCTTTGTTTGATTTGATTGACTATTATCATAAGGTACCCAGGTACAGTGAAAAGTTTTGTTTTGCACGCAGTACAGGTAGATCATACCATACAAATATCACAGGGCGATAGAATAGAGCAAAGAGTGATGGACTTAGAATTGAGGTTTAAAAATGCAAAACGATTGTAAGAAATGTGAGAATAAGATATGCTGCAGCAAGCTCCCTAAGAGACCCCTGTGTCGGCACCATCTTGAACCGGGATAAGCATGATTTGTTACTGTTTTTATGTTGATTAATTATTAGTTTCTCAAAAGATGGTTGCAATAATCTAATCAAGCATACAAGAATGCTTCAAAGAAGTGTGCCTCATTAGGGACATTTAAGCGACTCTTGGATAGGCACATGGATGATAGTAAAATGTAGGGTATGCTGGTTAGATTTGATCTTAGAGTAGGATATTAGGTCGGCACAACATCGTGGGCCAAAGGGCCTGTACTGTGCTGTACTGTTCTATGTTATGTTCAAGTTGTCTCAGGTCATAGAGTCATACAGCACGGAAACAGACCGTTTGGTGCAACAGTCCACACTGACCATAATTCCAAACCAAGCTAGTCCCAACTGCATGTACTTGGCTCATATCCCTCCAAACCCTACCTATTCACGTATTTATCCAAATATCTTTTAAACATTGTTACTGTACCTGCATCCACCACTTCTTCTGGAAGTTCATTCCACACATGAACCGCTCTCTGTGTAAAAAAAGTTACCACTCGTGTTCCTTTAAAATCCTCCTCCTCTCACCTTAAAAATATGCCTCCGAGTTTTGAACTCCCCCACTCTTGAGAAAAGACACCTGCCATTCACCTTATTGATATCCCTCATAATAAACCTCAATAATGCCACCCCCCCCCCCCCAACCTCCTACACTCCATTGGAAAAAGTCCCAGTCTTTCCAGTCTGTTTTTACATCTTAAACCCTCCATTCGGTATTGATTATTTATAAGACGAAAATATTTATGCTTTGTTTTTGACATGGATTAATGATTTTAAATAAGGAGGACCAAGCTTAATTATAAAATAGTATTACACATTAATTTTTTGGTTAATACTTTCGAGTCCCACCATGATGGAGGTCATTGTCCAAGCAAGTTGATTCAAAAAGAATATTTAACAGCTCACCCACAGACAGGTGTCTTGTGGAACAGTGGCAGTCCCTATCTCTGAGCCGAGTGTGCCAGGTTCAAGTCCCACCTGCTTCTGATGTATGTAACATTCCTGAACAAGTTGATGCAAAGTAACCATTAGCCTGAACCATTTCTAATTCCAAACATCTCCTCACTTTTTCTGATCAAAGGACAAGGATGCATGTTTCTCCAGCCAACAGTCACCCCTAATTCCAAAAGCCATTCCAGCGGCAGTCTTCTGAATTTTACATTTGTGACTCTAAAATCTCTCAAACAATGAGGCAAGCACTTGGGATGATGCTCCTAGTCACCCTTAAGATCCCCCCTTTGATTAAGAAAGTCCAGGTTCGCACCCAACTCAACAGCCTTGAGAAAACAATCAAAGTTGGCATCTCATTTGGGCGCTGTTGGGATGTCTTCCAGATAATGGCTTAGTCTGATCCCTCAGGTTGATCCACAAGAGGCTGTGACATGATTCGAGGAGGAGCTGGGAGACTTTTTTTGCCAACGGACTGGCCAACCTCTTACCCTTCGAATAACATCATTGAAACAGGTTAAGTGGGCTCCAGATCATTACTTTTTGGTTGGTTCTTGCTGTGTATGAAAGGGTTGCCACTATTCTGACAACAATAACTCCAAATCAAAAATACCTGTAATTAGCTGAAGAGTGGTATGAGACATCCCAAGATTCTGAAAGATGCTATAGAAATGCAAGTTATTTTTAACTTTATTTTTATGCATATTTTCTAATCAACAAATTCAGAAATGTTATTATACACCTCTGGAGGAGATGGGAATTGAAAATGGGCCTTCTGGCTCAGAAGTAGGGGCACTACCACTGCACCACAGGAGTACCATCCCAAAACAAAACCCAAAGCACTTGCCTAGGGTCCTGAATTGCTGGCCTAGTAATATTACCAGGACAGCACTGCCTCCTCAGTAACTTTCTTACTTATATGCCTAACCTTTTCACTTAGGCTACCAATGCTGTTGCACATTCTCAATAGTCAACTGCAGTGCTTTATCTCCTTTCATACATGACAGCATGTCCATAAGAGATGTCCAGAAACCTCTGGAACTTGATTTGAAAGAATCAGAGTCTTCAAAATGAAACTGGAGTTCATTCAAACCTAAACAGAACTTGAATGAATAAACTCGAATGTGGGTTGAGAAACTGTTTGTCTGTTTTAGCAAGCCTTCATCCAAAAATAGTTAAAGTGAAGATAATTCCTGACAACAAAGTGGTATTTTAAATGCAAATGTATTTGATCAACCTTAAAACTAGCAGGTTTATATATTATATACATACATATCTCTGTGTACAGGTGGATGTTCAAAGGACTGTAAACTAGTGACTACAATCTTGACTTGAGTCGAGATTGATTGTGGATTGTGGCTAATGATTAGCCTCGTTGTCACATGGTAAGGCAACATCTTTTACTGTGATTCTCATTTGCAGGAAGATATCTGAAAGATGAAAGTGTTAAAGTGGACTTGACTGGTGGAGAATAAAACAGCTGGGATAGAGGACTGAAAAGAAATGTTTCAAGATTATTCAAAGGGAAAAAAAAGAGGCATTGAAATGACATTGCTGTTTGGTGCTTTCAAGAGGATGTGTGATGCCATCTTCAAAAAACTTGCTTCAATTTCAAAGGAAACACATTATTCTAATTTGAGCATATATTTGTGTTTTTTTTTACTTTGTTGCTGTCTCTACTTGGGTTGTGAATAGATCTCTCACTGCAGGTTACAATTGTACCTCTACAGACTTCGGTGCACAGTTATAAAGGGAAGTTTAATAAATATTGTGCATTTCCTTTGCAGTCATGCAAATTTGATGTGTGTACTGCTTATTTTTTTCTATGAATTATACCTATCAGTACAACCAGACCATAATTTCAGGCACTAAAAATTCGATCTCTATTTATCACTATTTATGTAGTAGGTATTCAACAGATTCTCCAGCAAACAATTAGATTCAAACTGGATTAATTTATGGTTTATTTTATGGTTGTGGCAAATCAAAACAATGCAGGAGTTAAGTTGAGTTACAAATGTACATTCTGAATAATGGACCTCCATTCTGTAAACAGCCTCGTCCTTAGTCCCAGCCATAACTTCCTCAGAAATGCCTCACCTTCGTTGTTCCCATTTCCCACTGCATTAAGTGGAGTTGGTGAAGCCTGGCTGAGGTGTGTTGGCATATTTCAGGTTGGAGTTGTTCTACAAAACGAGGGTATGGCATTCACAACTACCTCAGGCTGTACCTGTTTGGGTGCTGCATCGTCATTACATGCGTGATTATGTACACAGATGAGTTCACACAAAATGTGACACAGATTGTAAAATGAAACAATCCAAGTCATCTCTCATTTCCTCTATTTTCATTCACAGGAAGCAGGCATTGCTGCAAATTCCAACATTTATGGCCCATATCTGCATGTCCTTGGGAAAGCAATCACCTTCCTAAATATGATCAGAGATAGTAGGAACTTCCTAAATATCCCTGAGAGGTTGACAGGACTATCTTTGAGAGCAAACATCTTGCTATGTGTTCTGAGTCACACATAGGCCAGTCTAGTTAAGAACTGTAGATTTCCGTTCTAATATACATTGATGAACCACTTGGGTTTTTTCTTAATGACAATTTAGTAGTTACAAAATATCTATTACTGACACCAGTTTTCTTTTTTCAGGTTTATTTGAAACTGAGGTCCTCTTTAAAACTGAAATTCTTTCGATATTTCATATTTAGTTTCTTTTTTCAGTGTAGCCTGAATGTTACAACAGTAAAATGCCTTCTGCAAATATTATTAGATCTCTAGTATATTGAACACAAAGTAAAGGTTATAAGAATCACCAAGGTCAGAACTCATGTCAAAGATTTAACTGGCGACACACTATCCTGTTATCAATGCAATGTCTTGGAAAATAATAGATCTGTGATGTTAGAAGGATCAAAGACTAATCTTCACATGGGTTGGACAGGAGAGATAATAGTCATCCTAACATTATAAGTAGCTGGCTGTGGGCAGTGGTCAAGAGGGTTCAGACAACTAGCTTCCAACATCAGGCATATCAACAGCAAAAGGTGGGGTGAGAGGGAGGTTTCAGGGAACATGAGCCACCATCTTCTTGGGAGAAGACCAGGAGTTTGCCTACATCAGACCAAGGGAAGATCGAAGACTGCTCCAAAACCACAGGGGTCCGCTGCACCTGCTCCTTCATTCTACAGAACAGCTTCAGAATCACGAAAGTGTTTGCATCTGTCACAGTTTGTAGATTTTTTTTATTTGCCGAATTAACCAATGTATCACATCTGAACAGATGCTTCTTTTTATATTTTCTAATCAAGTAATCAAAGATGTTGTTACACACCTCTACAGCAAGTGGGGCTTGAACCCAGATCTCCTGGCCCAGAGGTAGGGTCACTACCGTTGCACCACAAGAACTCCTAAACTGCTGCTTCTTGGCAAACTCAATAGAGTCATGGAGGTGTACAGCACGGAAACAGACCCTTCGGTCCAACTTGTCCATGCCGATCAGTTATCCTAAATTAATCTAGTCCCATTTGCCAGCATTTGGCCCATATCCTTCTAAACCTTTCCTATTCATATACCCATCCAGATGCTTTTAAAATGCTGTAAGTGTATCAGCCTCCACCTCCTCTGGCAGCTTATTCCTGCATGCATCACCCTCTGCATGAAAAAGTTGCCCCTTACGTCCCTTTTAAATCTCTCTCCTCTCACCTTAAACCTAAATATAAGTTTTGGTCTCCTCCACCCTGGGAAAAAGACCTTGGCTATTCACACTCATGATTTTGTAAGCTTCTATAAGATCACCCCTCAGCAAATTGTCATTTGCCTGTATTGGTAACTGTGATCATGAACCACCACCCCTCTCCCCAGCAACATCATCCAAAATCAAAATAAAGACGATCACTGGACATGAAACATTAACTCTGCTTCCTTTCTACAGATGCTGCCGGACTTGCTGAGTTTCTCCAGCAATTTCTGTTTTTGTACCAAAATCAAAAGGTTGATTTAAATAAATTTGTATTCCTTTGTCGTCATCATGGGATTTGATTTTGTCTCAGAATAATCAGCCCAGCACACTAAATTACTAGCATAGTTACATGACCACAATGCTATTAAGCTTTATTAACGTACAGTAGTACATAGAATGAGTTTTTGTGTTAGACCAATCTTCATAGACTTGTTTCTTTCCTGTCTCCACCAAATGAATAAATCTGACATTCTTTCCTCATATGGGATAATGACATTCAATTCCAAGTGCTCCAAACATTCAATGACCTTTGATGTTATCAGGGTGTCAGATTTAAACAACGGGACTCAAGAAATTGAGGCTTGGTGATTTGGTTAGTGGAAATTACTTATTCCAGGACATTTTCTATTCCAAAATAACACCCATCATGTTTTTATTCACTCATGAGATGTGGACATCGCTGACTTGGCCAGCAGGTATTGTCCCTCCCCCAGTGTCCCTGAGATGGTGGAAGAGAGCAGCCGTCTTGAACTGTTGCAGTCCATATGGTGTAGGGAGGGATTTCTGGGACTTTTGATCCAGTGATGCTGCAGGATTGGTGATGTATTTCCAGGTCAGGATGGTGAGTGGCTTGGAGGGGAGTATGCAGGTCATTGTGTCCCAATGGATATGCTGCCCTTCTCCTTCTCGATAGTAGGGGTCTGGTGTTTGGAAAGAGCTGTGTAAGGAACTGTGGTGAATTACCACAGTGCATCTGTAGATGACACTGCTGCTACTGAGCATCAGCACTGGAGGGTGTCCATGTGTCAGTGCAGCACTGTTTCCTTGTATCAATCACAACTTAAAATTTCCCCCGTTAAGTATATCCATAACATTCACAATGTATCTTTCCACTTGTCTGTAAACCATGAACTTTCTTCTTGATCTCCAACCTCCAAGAACTGGAGGCGAGTGCAATCTTGTGGAGGACATGTTTTCCCATGAGATAGTTTCTGATTGGGGAGCTGGAGAACGCCTGCCAGAAACAGATTCCCTGTCTCCTGACAGTTTGCGGGACAGCTTCCCCACTTGCCATTGTTATCACTGCGTCGTGCCTGTACACCACTCCTCAGCTCCTTTTGGCATTTCCAGCTGATAAATGGGCAGCAAGTTGCCTCCCAGATGTAAAAAGGTGAAACCATGTGTCCATGGGTTTCAGCTTGTTCTTTCTATCTCGTTCCATTTGTGAACTGCGTTTTAGACACCTGCCACCTCAGTCTGCTGCCTGTAATTGCTGTTAGGCTTGGGTTAGCTGCATAGTTGGTTTGTGATGCAGTGCAATCCTACCAGAGTGGGTTCAATTCCCACACTGGCTGAGGTTACCATGAAGGACTCTCCTGCTCAACCTCTCCACCTGCCTCAGGTATGGTGGCCCTCAGGTTAAATCACCATCAGTTGTCTCCCTGTAATGAGAGAGCAGCCCTATGGTCTGGTAAGACTATGATGACCTAACAGTTGCTGGTTACTGAGGAAAAGGGAAGTTATTTTGTATCCCCCATTTCACAAACCAATTCATGTCCAGTGTGTTGAAATTTTCAGGGTTATGAAGCACTGAGTTGTCACATTTGTAAGAATTGCATGCAGTGACTTTTTCTTTCTCTCTCTAAGAGCAGGCTGAATCTTCATAGAATCAGACAGTAGACAAGAGGCCCCTCAGCCCATCGAGTCTATGGTGCCGAAAAATAAAGTACTACCTCCGCTCATCCCACCTTCCAGCCTTGAATATTATAATGCTTCAAGTGCTCATCCAAGTTCTTTTTAAAGGTTTTGAGGTTACCTACCTCTGAGGCAGTGTATTCCAGACCCTCACCACTCCTGGGGTGAAAACATGTTTTTTTGTACACATCTCTGTGAAACCTCCTGCCTTTCACTTCAAAAGTATGCCATTGACCTTTTTGTTCTTCACTCTTCGACTAAGGGGGAACAGCTGCTTTCTATTCACCCTGTCCATTACCCCGCCCCCCCATAACCTCACACATCTCTATCTGGTTCTCCCCAACCCAACCCACCAAACCCCTCCAGCCTATTCCGCTCCAAAGAAAACAAGCCAAGTTTATCCAGCCTTTCTTCACAGCTGAACTGCTCCATCCTAGGGAACATCCTGGTGAATCGCCTCTACAACCCCTCCAGTGTAATCCCATCCTTCCAACAGTGCGGTGACCAGAACTGTGCACAGCACTCCAGCTGTGGCCTAACCACAGTTGCGCACAGCTCCAACATAACCTACCTGCTTTTATAATCTATGCCACCACTGACAAAGGCAAGCACCCTGTATATCTTAACTCCCCTATTAACCTGTCCTGCCACCTGTTCTGAGGAAGGGTCACCGGACCCCAAACGTTAACTCTGTTTTCTCCTTCACAGATGCTGCCAGACCTGCTGAGCTTTTCCAGCAACTTTGTTTTTGTTTCTGCCACCTTCAGGCCTCTGTCCACAAGAACACTGCTGTTCCTCTGAGATTCTCTAGTGTCCTGCCATTGTTTTGTTCCTTCTTGCAAAGTGCATCATCCACAATTATCAGGATTAAATTTCCACTGATTCACCTCTTCATAATTTCCCTGACCACACCCCTACCGAAAAAAAAATCACACGAGTAATCCAAACGACTCTGGCCCATTTCCCAACATTCAGATTCCACCTGGGACGATAAAAATACAAGACTTTTTTTTAATTTACAAATTACGTATGTTCTTTTCTGCTGCACCGCACCACGTTTCAAAGCACCGAGCGAAGGCTAGCAGTAGCGAATTTACACACAGCCAGCTCCCATGAACATCAATATGGTAATAACCAGACAATCTGTCTTTGTGAATTTTGATCAAGGGATAAACGTTGGCCGGAACGCTGAGAAAAACTTCATTCGAAATAGCGCCGTGGGATCTTCCATATCAGCATGAAAGAACCCCCCACTCCACCTCTCCTCGACCCCCAAGAAAGAGATCAGGGCTAATTTTTGCGGTATCGTTCTGGTGCACTCCTGCTAACCCTAACTCTAACCTTTCATTTGCTCCACCAATCAAGGACAGAACTCTCCTGTTCTCGACCGTGGTAAAGATAGAGGAATTGTCTCTCCTCCAAACCTTCCACATCCTCGACAGAAATGAACACTGGGTGTTGAGGCAATATAACCGGGACAGAAGCGCCGACCTGGCCAACCGATAAATCACTTGGGGGGATAAATGATCAATTCTATCAATCTCGCCCATCCCGGAAACTCTTGAATTGCTCGATAATCGAGTAATGCACCCAGACCCAGATGCGAGGGGACTGAATATGTCTGTGTGTGTGAGACAGAGAGAGATTAATATACCTTCAACATCAATTTGCAGTAGGGAGGGGGATTGGTTGGAAATTAAAACGCCAAGTAATCACCCCTTATGATTTTGTAATGAGGATCAATCAATGGATGGGAACAGGTTAAAAGATCCAGCTCGCGAAGATACAACATGCAGTTATCCCGAAAGTATATAATAGTCGCAAGAGCACATATACATCGGCTTGCATACGGCGGAATTAATTAAGATAGGAGCCGTATTGAATGACAGAATGCAACCGATAAAAAATCATTTTTATGGAAAACTTAAAATAGAGACAAAACAAAGATCTTTTTAAAAAAAAAGTTTTAACATGCGAAAAGTGTCGGCCGTGGAAACGAAATGGTGTGAGTTGTTCTTTGGAAGGAGAAGCGGGGTGTTGGTGGGATTAGTGGGTGTTTTATTTTGGGGAAGGGGCGCCGGGAGAATCTGGTTCACAAGCTGCGTCAACCTAAAGCAGTCGCCCCAGATCGTGTCGTGTCCCCAAGGTAAGTCATCAAGGAAATTGGAACCGGCAAAATGAAAAAAGATATGTCATTCTGTGTCCCTGTCTGTTTCTGTCTCTCTCTCTCACACACTCACACACACACACACGCATCTCGGCCTCCAGAGCACTTTCTCTGAATATCAATCTTCCCTTCACTTGTAAGACCCGAGACACAATCCTGACACTACCACCCCAGCCCACCCCCGAATCTCTCTGGACCAAACTCCACACAACACCACCCCCTTCAAACTCCCCCCGCCGCCTCAGGAAACCAAACAAAACCGTACCCCTCCCGTCCCATCACGAAATGAAACGGAGACCTTTTGACTAACAGTGTTTCAAATCCCACAGGAAACTGAACAAGCCGGTATAGTGGGGAGGGACGCATTTTCCCTCCCTCAAAATTTTAAACAAGGAAAAAAAAACACAACCTCGCATGTCATAATGCAGCAAGTACAAACAATCCTTTTAAATGTGAGATGACTGTCAAAAACTGTTACTTTTCTGACACCTACCAACATCTTCCCTTCCCCCCCCCCGCACATACACACAAACACCAGCCCTTCTCCTGTTCTTGTTTGTAAAAGAGATGTGCTGTAAGACACACATATATAGGGTGCTGCACAGATCACATTTCTTTCTGTGAAATCCAGAAAGAGGGGTGGGGGTGGGTTGCAGTGGTTTGGGGGGGGGGGGTGTCTCAGAACAGCGCGTCAGGACCGATTCCAATAACACGTTGGCGCACTGTGTTTGGAAGGGCTATTGGTTAGTGGCGTGTGTGTGTGAGCGTGTGTGTGTGTATGTGTGTGTGTGGATGTGTGCGCCTTACTGCTGAAGTTACCAAGTGCTGTGTCTAAGAGAGGACGGGGGTGGGGGGGGGCGGCTGGGGAGGAGGTCAAGACAGGGTTGGGGAGGGTGGGAGACAGGAGGAGACGGGGGCTGGGGGTGGGGGGGAGGTGGTGAGTGCGGTTGAACGAGAGGAGCTGGAATTTTACATGGACCGAGGGACCAGCCCGGCTCAGCCTTCCCCGAGCGCTGCTCCGTCTCGGGTATGGGCGGCCGGCGGCTCAGGGCCAGAGCTTTGAAGAGAGAGGGGGCGCCTGGGCTCACTTCGCCTCGCCTCTGCTGTTCAGCCCGGCCATGGGCTCATGGCAGCCCGGATTCTCCTTACAGTGAGGCGGGCAAGGGAGGCTAACATGCAGTTTACCGTCTGAGGAGCCGTGTGTGTGTGTGTGTGTGTGTGTGTCTGGGTGGGGGTGGGGGTGGGGGGGTTGGGAGAACTGGGCTTGGGTTTGAGTTTGAAGGGGTAACAGTTGAATCACCGGAGAGAGGCCAGCGGACACGCAGGAGGAGGCAAAATAGGACACGGAAGAGGATGGGTGAGTAAGCTAAGTTCATTTCACCCCCAACACACTGTACAACCAGCCCCCCCTCCTCCCCTGCTCCTCACATCCCCACCCTCCCACACCCACCAGTAATAGGATCTGAATGTTTGTCAAGTCGGCACAATGATGTACGCCAACATCTGCCACTGTGTCAGGCTAACGCTTGAAAGGACGGGGATGGGGAGGTTACCTGAATTCAGCCCAGACAGTTCTGGTTTTTTTTCTGTTTGTTTGCAATGAGGACGGAACAGGGTGACCACAGCGGGTGGGGGGG
>NC_063371.1:8731858-8786165 GCF_021869965.1 Rhincodon typus | reverse complement strand
GGTGGCAGGCAGGCGGAGGGGTGGAAACGGACACTGAACTGATCTTAAAACACCGAAAGAACTGCGGAAGCCTGTAAAATCGGAAGCAGAACCAGGAAATTTCCGAGGAAGGGTCGGCCACTCGAACCCGAAAACGTTCACTTCTGATTTCGCTCCACAGATGCTGCCAGACCTGCTGAGCTTTTCCAGCAATTTCCGCTTTCGATTGCTGCCTGGAATGCCAATGCACTGTAACTTTGTCGTTCATTTGCCTCTCTAATCGCTGTTTTGTTTTTCTTTCTTCTTCTCCCCTTTGCATCCCTTTCTCTTTTACTCTCTCTCTCTCTCTCTGCACCCACCCCACCTCTTCGCCCTCACATCCCTCCCACGCTCTCAGGTTTCCATCTGGGGATAAACTGGGTAGCCGCCTCGCTGTGTGTAGCCGCGATGTGGTTAGGAGCGCTGTCTAGTGCCGAACGCGTGTGCCCGCGGACGTGCAGGTGCGACGGCAAGATCGCGTACTGCGAGTCCCAGGCTCTGCAGCAGATCCCGCGGAACATCTCCGCCGGCTCGCTCGGCCTGTCCCTCCGCTACAACAGCATCCGCTCGCTGCGAGCCCACCAGTTCTCCGGCCTCAACCAGCTCACCTGGCTCTACCTGGACCACAACTACGTGCACGCCGTGGACGCGGACGCCTTCCGCGGGATCCGGCGCCTCAAGGAGCTCATCCTGAGCTCCAACAAGATCACCCGGCTGCCCAACGCCACCTTCCACCCGGTGCCCAACCTCCGCAACCTGGACCTGTCCTACAACAAGATGCACTCTCTGCAGCCCCCCCAGTTCAAAGGGTTGCGGAAGTTACAGAGCCTCCACCTGAGGTCCAATTCTCTCAAGGCCATCCCGGTCAGGGTCTTCCAGGACTGCCGCAATCTGGAGTTTCTGGACCTGGGCTACAACCGCCTGAGGAGCCTGGCGCGCAACGTCTTCGCCGGCCTCATGAAGCTCACCGAGCTCCACCTGGAACACAACCAATTCTCCAAGGTCAACCTGGCTCACTTCCCACGCCTGGCCAGCTTGAGGACCCTCTACCTGCAGTGGAACCGGATCCGAGTTTTCAGCCAGGGCATTTCCTGGACCTGGAGCTCCTTGCAGAAGCTGGACTTGTCTGGCAACGAGATCCAGGCGGTGGCTCCCGGGGTCTTCCAGTGCGTGCCCAACCTGCACAGCCTGCACCTGGATTCCAACAAGCTGACCACCATCAGCCAGGAGACCCTGAGCTCATGGGCCTCGCTCACCACCATCAGCCTCTCCTCCAACATCTGGGAGTGCAACAGGAACATCTGCCCACTGGTCAACTGGCTCAAGGACTTCCAAGGCTACCGAGTGGAGAGTGCCATGATCTGCGCGGGGCCCAAGCCGCTGCAGGGCGAGAACGTCATGGAGGCTGTTGACCGTCACTCCATCTGCTCCGGGGCCTCACCGCTCGTCACCGGCAGGCCGCCCGGTACCCGGACAACGGTCCAGACGACCGCCCCGGCACCGACCAGCGCCATCGAGCTACCCCCACCTGCCGCCACCGCCAGCCACCCCACCAACGAATCGCTCCCAGAATCAGAGCAAGACTTGGAGCCCATCTCCCTGCACAAGATCATCGCGGGCAGCGTGGCCCTCTTCCTCTCGGTCACCATGATCTTGCTGGTCATCTATGTCTCCTGGAAGAGGTACCCGGCCAGCATGAAACAACTGCAGCAGCGGTCGCTGATGAGAAGGCGACGGAAGAAGAGGGAATGTGAGAGGCAGATTAATTCGCCCCTCCAGGAGTATTACGTGGACTATAAGCCGACTAACTCAGAAACCGTGGACGTACTGGTGAATGGAACAGCAGCGTGTACATACAGCAGACCTGTCTCAAGGGAATGTGAGGTACGAAGCATTTGTGCTCCTTTCACCACTTCTGTCCCTGGGGCTGGGGAGAAGGCAATGTTGTTTCTCCACTTTGTACAATGCCTGTTCTTTTTTTTTGCTGATTTGTTGCTGTTGAAGGTACAATGGGCCAGGTTGCCAATCTACGCTTGGCTCGTTCAAATGTATGTAGCACATGGCAAGGTCCAAATATCGTCTTTGTTCGGTTGGCAGTGTAGTGTCAGGGCAAGCAATTCAATAAACAGTTAGCGCTTGTGATTTCTGCACAACAGTCTTAACAGAATTGTACTAACCATTTTCTGCGGGTGGGCAATTGAGCAGTAATGATACACTAACCAATGAAAAGACTGTTTGGGATGTTATTTTCTACTCACTTGCTACAAATCCATCTCAGCCATTTTCCTAAAAAGTGGCCGCGGATCTTTTCATCCGACACATAGGTCACTGAAAACGTTGCTCCTGAAGAGATCACAGCAACATGGAAAACTGTAATGGCCCACAGTTAATGTCTTTCCCAAAGCCTTCCATGAAAAAGTTTCAGTTTTGACTGAGTTTACATACAGGCTAAATTAGCAGAGAATCCTACCACTCACTCCCTGCGTGGCTTCATCCCCTCTCCACTCGACCTATTCCTGGGAATATGTTCATGGTTTTCTTCAGACACATGTCCATCAATTAGTGGCCTACCTCGATCATTAGTCACGTATGATATACTACAGCAGTGGGCCACTCTAATGACATCGAAACAACAATTAGCAAAAGGAAACAATCTTATCCTTTTCATGCAGATCATTAACTTGCCAATTCTGCATCTGAAGGATTTTGCTTTAAAATAAGCAAGCAATTTGAGCAAATACATTTGTTCAGTTTCAGTGGGGTGAACTAAATTCATCAGTTCCATTCTGTTGTTTCATATATTTCTTATCTAGCGACAACTAGATCAGCCTTTCACAGATGCATTGCCCTGACACCTGCTCCAGGCTTGGCACTCAATTAATTCAGTGACAAGTTGCATCAATTTGTGAGGGAAATCATTGATTGGACATTGCATCTGCGTTCCTGTGTTGCTCCCGTATCAACTCATACGTTAGGGGTAAAATGAGCAGAACATTGCTGCCCCAGGGGCTTTGTGGCGCTACTTGGTTTTAACACAGATCAAAAGGTCGTGAGTTTAGTTCCATGGCTGATGAGAGCATGGTTGGTCTCAGTGAGAAGCGATAGCTATAGTTAGCCTGCCTGAGCTCAGAAGGGGAAGAAGTCAGAGAGTTACACAGCACGGAAACAGACCTTTCAATCCAAGCGATTAACAACCAGCCCACCCCCCGCCCCCACCTATCCGTACACCGCCACCCTCCCCTCACCACACCCCTGCCCCAATTCTGATGGCTGTCCAATGAACCTTCACACAGAACCACAGTTGAGGATGTTGAGTCCAGTGTAATCAAGTTTATTATGCAGTGTCCTCCACGGTTTAACAGCAATCAACTTGACTTGCATCCAGCATTCTCTCAAAAGAAGGATTTAGTGATCAGTTCACCTTCTCTTGGTGTTATCAGTGACCTGGCAGTAATGTGGGAACATCCCCAGCACTGGGACTGTAACAGCTCCTCGCAGTCACTCATTGGGAGTAATAGGTGTGGCTCTACCAGCATCATCCACATCAGAAATAAAAGGAAGCGATAAATCATCAGCTGAGGAAGGAATACTGACAAGTCAGAAGCTCAACCTCCTGACTTTTGCGTGGCACCCCCAGCACCTTTTAAACATGTCTGAAATAAACATACTAGGGAAGGTTCAAATGAAACATAAATGGCAGCTGAGACTGATTGGGTCAAATGGTTTGTGTCTGTCTTGTATAAAATGGGCCAAACGACACAAGGGGCTGAATGGCCTCCCTCGAAACTGTCACACTTCTGTGACTCGATCCACCCTCCTGAAGGAAATCACAGATAGGCAACAAATGTTTGCCTCACCGAAATACCCACAGCTTCCATCCATTGACTCCATCTACACTTCTTGCCGCCTCAGAAAGGCAGCCAACATCATCAACCCTCCCACCCCAGTTACATTCTCTTCCAACCTGTTCCATCAGGCAGAAGATATGGAAAGTTAAACACACGTGACAACAAGTTCAAGAACAGCTTCTTCCCTGCTGTTATGAGACTTCTGAACGGACCTCTCAAATTTCAAATCTAATGTCAATCTTGCTTTTTATGCACCTTCTTTGCAGCCATAACTTTGTATTCCTTGCTCTGTTCAATCACCCTATGATCTTTGTATGTCATGGTCTGCCTGTACTGCATGCAAAACCAAATTTTTCACTGTACTTAGGTACACGTGACAATAATAAATAAAATCAAATAACATTCCCAGAAAAGAATAAATCCAAGAAATCAGCACCTCCAGCAACCTCTAAGTATTACAGTCAAATATCAGGGAAGTTAATAGCATAGCCTTCTCACCCGAAGAAGAGGACATAATTTGGCAAATTATTTCATTTTTTAAAGTCTTTCATGGTATGTAATTGCTGCGAGCAAGGGCAGGCTTTAATACTTGTCCCTAATTACCCTACAGAATGTGGCATCACTGAGCTGCCCACCTGAATCTTTGCAGTCCATGTGGTGGAGATATACATTCCAGGAGTGAGCTCCATGTGGCAGTGCAGGAACAACAACACAGTTCCAAGTCAAAATAGGACGCGTGGCTTGGAGGAGAACTTGCAGGTGGTGGTGTTCCCACACACCTGATGCCCCTTGTGGTCCGAGACAACAAGGTGCAGAGCTGGATGAACACAGCAGGCCACGCAGCATCATAGGAGCAGGAAGGCTGACGTTTCGGGCCTAGACCCTTCATGAAGGGTCCAGGCCCGAAACGTCAGCCTTCCTGCTCCTATGATGCTGCGTGGCCTGCTGTGTTCATCCAGCTCTGCACCTTGTTGTCTCGGATTCTCCAGCATCTGCAGTTCCTACTATCTCTGCCCCTTGTGGTCCATCCAGTTTCATTCATTTTCTTGACATTTCAAAAGCAATACCATACAGTGAGTGGCTGGCAGTATAATTTCACAGACCATAAAAGAGCCAACTGCAATGTTGTGGTTGTGCAGACACATATAAGCCAGACCAAGCAAGGATGGCAGAATTCTTCCCCGAGAGGACACAAGACTGTAAGACCATGAGAAATAGGAACAGGTGTAGTCTGCTTAACCCTTCAAGCCTGCTCCGCTATTCAATAGGATGGTAGCAGTTTTAACATTCTTCTCAGCTACTGTATTGTCCTTTCCCCATGACCTGTGGTTCCCCTACCGATCAACAATCTATCGATCTATCTCAGCCCAAAATAAAATTTCCTTAAAATTTTTTGATTCACGTGTGTGGGTTTCGCTAGCTCGGGCAGCATTCATTGCCAATTTCCTCATAGCCCTTGAGAAGGTAATGATGAGCTGTCTTCTTGAATTGCCATGGTCCATGTGGTTCGGTCCACTCATTGTGGCGTTAGTGAGTGATTTTGACTGAGCGAGGTAGTTCGAAATCAGGATGGTGTACAACTTGGAGAGGAACTTGCAGACAGTGGTGTTGCTATGTATCTGCTGCCCTTGTCCTTCCAGATGGTTAATGTCATGGGATTGGAAAGTGCCATCAAAAGAATGGTGATGAGTTGTTGCAGTGCATCCTTTAGATGGTGTACACTACTGCCACTATGTATTGGCAGTGCAGGGAGCGTATGTTCAAGCTGGTGGTTGGGTGCCAATCAAGCAGGCTGCTCTGTAAAACTTCTTGAGTATCATTGGAGCCGCACTCATTCAGGAAAATGGAGTGAGTATTTCCATCATACTCCTTCCTTGTGACTGGCACATGTCTGGCAGGCTTTAGGGAGGCAGGAGGTATGTCACATACTGCATAATTATGACCTCCAGAACTTGTAGCCACAGTATTGATGTAAATGGTCAAGTTTAATTTCTAGTCAAGGGTAACCCTCAGGGACTCAGAAGCTTTCAAGTCAAGAGCAACTCAGTTACCTGGGAAAGCTGTTGAAGTAGGCAGTATCAGAGGGGTCAACGGCAATTCTTTCTTTTAGTCGAAGGATGTTAGATGGGCTAAGATTTGTTGCCAATTCCTGATAGACATCCGGCTCAGGTTGTGATTGGTTGTGGATCCTGAGTAAGTTGCTTGACCGTTTCAGAGGGCATGAAGTCAGCCTTCAGATACAAATTAATTGCCTATTAACCAGGCCAGGTCATGTAATCTACTCTTTGCCCAAAGGCTATTTCCATATATTCTGTAAGGGATGGGATTGAAGGCTGAGGTAAGGAGGTCGTTCGACCCATCATAAATAATGGACTTGTGTGTCCCATTTACAAGTGTTTGAGGACTCTTCCTAAAATGGCAATGAAATTAAGTTAAAAATAACCAATTATAATCTAAAATTTGTTCAGTCGTAAGGCTGGTGAATATTCTGTGCTTTGTGCTTACTACAGTGAATCAACTGGACAAATATTTATTTTGCTAATACATACATTCCTTCATAAAGAAAATGTGGGTGATCATTTAAACAATGTCTGGCTATATTGGCTTCATCAATGTGAGCTCAGCAAAAACTTTGAATTCAAGAACATCAAATATATTTCAGGCATTATAGCTGAAAATGGGTGAAGAACTTTACAGAAAGATGGTTATTTCCTACTCTGAAAGGGAAAATGCCTATAATTTACAAGCATTCGCCAATCAAATATTATTCCCACTTTGAACTCTATATGTTCCGAGTTAATCACTTTCCCTTTTGGAGAAACTGAGAAATAGCTTTAGAAGGACAACTATCACAATGTCATTGCTGTAGCTCAAACTCACAATCACACACCAGCTAATTCCTCACCAATGCCATCGGACAACATACTGTTAGCGAAAATTTACAGAGAACTTCTGACATTTGCCATCAGGAAACATGTTCAACCTGTCATTTTCCACTCAGCTGCTCAAAGCTTCCAGAAGGAGGCACAATTTTGATCACTAATTCCATGGCAAATCGTGAATTGGAAAACTGGGTGTACATGGAGTGGTACACAACAGAAGTTCCCACAAACTATCTTAAGTTACTTGCTATTAGCCAGACAGGAATGCAGGTGCTAAAATTGGCTTTTCAATTGCCAGGGTCAAATAAGCCATGGTGCCTCCTTGTGTATTTACAGTCCTTTATTGAAAGGCTGATGACTCCAGATCCTAGCTGAAATACAGACACAGCTACGATCCTACCATGGCAGAACAACCGATCAGCATCATTTGTTTCAGCTCACTCACGAAGAATGAACACCTGGGTGAAATGATCAGGAATCAGTGAATTATACGTCAGCCAGACTCAAAAAAAATGGACTGAGATAAGGAGAGGAAAGGCCGTAGATAATTCTGCCAAGAAAAAATCAAAGTTGAAATGTTAGCAATGAGGCATTCCAACAAGTCATGTTTATTCAGTGCTTTGGTGATGCTTAACCCAGTTGCAACTGCATCCCCATTAATATGCTGTTTAAATATTGAACTCCTTGGTTAATTTATATTGTTTCCTACTATATTATGCTGTTTCAGGATAAGCTGCATCAGAATCACCAAAGCTGGGAGTAATTTTACATTTTAAACCTTTATTTGTATATATTATTTCTTGTGTTTATACAAAAGGCTCTTGTGACTGAACACAATCCATGCTCCCGCATAAAATGGTCTTTAACAAGCTAGCGTTTTTTTTCCCCAAACTGAATATCTTTGTTGCTGCAAATGGGCTTTCTGTTGTTAGTATGCTAAGGTTCCTCTCTACCAAGCCGCACACGAGATTGCTTCCTGATTATTCAATCAGGAAGAAGCGACATGCAAATAGAAAGAAAAGTACCTTTGAAAAGGCCTACGGGGGTCTCACTATGAGCAGAGGAGTACTTATGAAAGGGGCAGAAATGAATTGTTCAGTGCTCAATTAGCTGAAGGATGGTGGGCCGCACATCACAATTGTGTTGTCCCCTTTGGACAACTCAGCAAGGATTATCTAGTGACAATGTAGTGAGAGATTTTCCTGTTGGGCTTAAGAACACACATATTTACCATGCTCCTGGGTCGTCATGTTAGGTGGCTACAAACCAAAAAAATGATACTTTGTCCAACGAAACAATGCCAACACCAGTTCCCCCTCCCCACCTGCCCCTGCAAACCCACTTCAGTACCCCCAGCCCTGACCCAATCAAAACCTGTTTCCTTCACAGAATAGCTCAATTTCTGTGGTACAGAATGAGGCCCTTCAGCCCATCGTGACTGGTTGTCCAAAAAAAGCCTTTTGACTCACTGCCAATCTCCTTACCAGCTTATCGAAGCCTTTTGGGATGGAAATCCTAATTTGAGACTGATCAATTTTTGAGGGAGGGCTTTTGTGGCTGGACATAACTTTAATGGAATCTCCCCAGGATGGGAAAGGGAAGGGTGGACGGAAATTTATCTTTGAAGATTCATCTGAGATTCCGTGAACCAAAGGAAGTGTGAATAAAGACCACTCTGAAACTGATTGTGGTAAGTTTGAAAATTAGGTTCAATTTTTCCTCATGTTTCTTCCATTGTCTCCCTGTTGCAAGCTTTTATGAATTGGTTCAAAAAAATTGACTGGCATTTTGGGATTTCATTGACAAGTTTCATTATTCTGCTTAAAGGTTTTTTTTTCCAGGCTGGAAAAAGCAGCAACAAAAACAGAAACTGCTGGAAAATCTCAGCAGGTCTGGCAGTATCTGTGTTTTTTTCCAGCAATTTCTATATTTATTACTGATTTCCAGCGTCCGCAGTTCTTTATTTTGAGAAAAAGCACCATCTATTTCCAACCTAGTGGCTCAGAATAGGGTGTTTAGTTCTGAGATAAGAAACATTTTTGTTCCCTAAACCTTCACAAGATGTTGATGTCATTGGCAGGGCCAGCATTTGATGCACATCCCGAATTGCCCCTCACCGTGAGGAGAAACCACTGTTAAGAGTTAATTACATTGCTGCGTTTTTGGAATCACATGTAGGCCAGACGAGGTAAGGATGGCACATTTGACTCCCTAAACTGACATAAATGAGACTTAGCGACTGGTGATGGTAGTTTCATGGTCACCATAGAATTTCATAGAATCCCCACAGCACGGAACCAGGCCATTCAGCCCATTAAGTCCATAATGACCCTCCAAAGACCATCTCACCCAGACCTCAAACAATCCCTGTGATTGGGCAATTTTGTTGGTTGGCCGTATCCAAGCAGGTTACTCCACCATTTGGCAGCTCCACAGGAGATAGGTCACTGTAATACCAAGCGTGGAAATCTCGTGTCAGAAGCGTAAATGCTGCTACTGGTAAAACAATAGAGAGTCAAGAAGATTGTCAGGAAGTAAAACTCAACTTTTTTGGTTCTGAATAAAAGGAGACACAAAGTCAAAGCTTTTCCTCGTGTACTCATCAGGACTGAATTGCAAGATAACCAGCCAAGCGAGGCAGCAAGTTTTCTTGTGCTTCAATCTTCATGAGTGCAAGAAGAAAGTTGCGTCTTTGCGTCTTCACATCTCCTTTATTGTCTCACGTTATCCCAGCTGTCACCAGACAACGTCTCGATGGGGTCAATCTGTGTGGTCAGCTTGCCACCCTCCAGGGGTGGGTGTTCCTCAATCGAAGGCCGTCCGTCCCTGACTGAGGGACTCAATATCACGTCTGGGGATGTCTGTTGGGAGCCACCTTTGTTTCTGTACCCTCAACTCAAGAAACGCCTGCCCATGAATCAGGTTGGTCAATTAGTCCTGGGTTTTCTGGGCACCTGTGGTTCTGATGGCACTCTTCAAGCAGCAACTAACTGCCCCCTTGACAGCATTGCTGAATGTAAGAGCCACTGACCTCTACTGGGTTGGCAGTTTGAGCTGGGAGGGGTATCTGACCCTGTGTTATTAATTCCAGGGAAAGACCCGCCATTCACCTCATCAGTGCCTGACTGATGTGTGGTTCAGTGGGCCTTCCGTGGAAGATGTGGAGTAATGGGTTAATTACATCTTGACTCTTAGATTAGCTGTTAAGTATGTACATCGGTGTTATATCAGAGTGATGACATGGAGTCTGCAGGATCCCATCCAATGTCCTTTCTTACTATGCCTTGTAGACAGATATGTTTGATAAACTTTTATAAATGCTTATGTTGACTTCACCTTTTCTGAATGAGAGGCAGGCTCAGGTCTCTCACCAGATCTCCTAGTTAGGTCCCGGGCATGTCAACAAGATTACACCCAGTGATCTTCCTGATCACCTTGAAGAGATGCACCTCTTAAAAAGTGGTGGAAGTGTCCCTGGGCATTCACCAAGTTAGGTGCTGATGATGTGGGAGGCAGCGGCAGCATAGTGGTAACATCACTAGACAAGTAATCCAAGGTTAGGCAACTGTTAGGGGGACATGACCGTGGCAGATGGTGAAATCTCAGTTTTCAAGAAGGAGTTTGATATAGATCTTACGGCCCAAGGAATCAAAGGGGATGCGACAAAAGCAGGAACGGGACACTGAATTGGAAGATCAGCTATTATGATGTTAAACGGCAGAACAGGCTCAAAGGGCCAAATGGATTTCTGCAGATCCTATTTCCAGTGTTTCCGTGATCAGTTAGCCTCCTGACCCTCATGAGCTGAATCACTTGGGCTGGTCAAAGTGAGTAGTACCCGTGAAATTGGGCCCTGACTGGCAATGATTAGGGGAAACCAAATGCAGCCTTGGTTCCCAATAACTGTTCAACAAACACTGTGGCCATGTGTGCATGTTGATAAAAGATAAAGGAAGGCATGCTTTTATAGTTAGCATTTCAAATCTCATGTTCAAACAAAACATTTTAGATGAAATGAAATTATTTTGAAGAGTAGCTATCAATCCGTTGAGACCCACACATGGTAAGATGAAGCACAAAATGTAACAGTACTGTTTCCGCAGTGAGCCAATCACTGCTTGACAGATGGAGGATAAAGGCAGAGAAAATTTGAGGTCGCTGAATAATGCACAAAGTAGAACTGAAATCAGAGTTTTGGCTCAGCAAGTACTTTTCATCTGCAAAAGTAAATGACTGAACAAGTCTCATTTGGTATGCTTGTGAGATAGGCTGTTTTCACTTCCCATTACTATTTTCCCATAAATGTAATCAACTAAATCTATTTTAGTCAGGCAATCCATCCCCCCTCAGTTAATGGAAGCAAAGAGACATGGTACATTCAGAAGGACCCATGGACAATCTTGTATCAATGTATTCTGACAAATAACTTAATTTTTTATGTCACTTACCCAATGGGATTTTATTTCCATTTCTATATATTAAATGGGTGCTCAGAACATATAGAGCTGATTGTTCAATGTCTTTACTCATTAACTCTTCTCATTTCTGATATATTGTTTATGCTTCCCACTATCATATACCCAAGGACTGTTATTCTTTCCAATATACACAGGAGCTGTTGTTCTGCATAATGTACACCAGGGCTTGTATTCTGTACAATATACACAGTGGTTCTTATTCTATACAATATACACTAGGGCTGTTATTCTATACAATACACACAGGGATTGCTGTTCTTCATAGTATAGACAGAGACTTGTTCTTTATAGCATGCAAAGGGGTCGTTTTTCTTTCTCGAATTCCAGGGACAGTTATTCTCTTTAACATACAAAGTGGACTTATTCCCCAATATATACAGAGACTGCTGTTTGTTCATAATTTGCACAGGAACGTGTTGTGAAATGAAACTGTTTATCTCTGATATTGAATCATTCTGTGTAGCAGCAATTCCATGTGATCAGATCAGGAGCTGGCCCTGCATTTCTCTCTGCAGTAAACACCTCGCACACTATCAACAGAAAATGACAAAATGAGAGAAAAAAAAAACAAGCAGATTATGATCTCCAATCATCTTCAAGCTTCAGAATAGTAAATATCCATCAGCAACCGCTTTTCAAACAGGAAAGGAACTTGTTGTTGATGGCATTGACAACAGATCGACTAGCCCCGTGAGTCTTATTTGCTCTTGGCATTGATGAACCGACTGCAGCTTCCTCACTCGGATTTTAAATGAGGGCAGCAGGTGCAATTTGAACATTGCAGCAGTAGATGTTTCTCGTCCAGCCTTCACTTCTACCTGGAGACCTCGATACTGATGAAGGCGACGGTTCTGTCACTTGCAGTTGCAGCATCTTTTAAAAAATACTGTGTGACTACTGCATAGCGACCCTATGACCTTTCGCCCCATTGCTATTGTGGATTGGTGGCTACTTATCAATAGAGCCAGACCCACAAGATCATTTGCCCACATGACATCCACATAGCCTCATTTTTGTTTTTAATATTCTTTCTTGAGATGTGGGCATCATTGGCTGGGCCAGCATTTATTACCCATGGCTAGCTGCCATTGAGTCATAGTCATACAGCACGGAAACAGACCCCTCGGTCCAACCAGTCCATCCCAAACATAATCCCAAACTAAGCTAGTCTCACCTGCCTGCGCTTGGCCCATATCGCGTGCCCCCCCCCCCAAATATTTCCTATTCATGTACTCATCCAAATATCTTTTGAACACTGTAACTGTGCATCCACCACTTCCTCTGGAAGTTCATTCCACACATGAACCACACTGTGTGTGAACAAAATTGTCCCCATGACTTTTTTAAACCCTTCTCCTCTCACATTGAAAATATGTCCATTGTCTTGAAATCCCCCACCCGAGGGAAAAGGCATCTGCTATTCACCTTATCTATACTCATCATGATTTTAGAAACCACCATAACGTAACCCCTCAACCTCCCAGGCTCCAGTGAAATAAAAAATCCCAGCCTATTCAGCCTCTCCTTTTAATTTAAACCCTCCATTACTGGCAACATCCTGGTAAATCTCTTCTAAACCCTCTTCAATCTTAATAATATCCTCCCTCTAATAGGGTAATCAGAACTGGACACAGTACTCCAAACAGGCCTCACCAACGTCCTGTCCAACCTCAACATTATGTCCCAATTCCTATACTCAAAGGTCTGAGCAATGAAGGCAAGCGTGCTGAATGCCTTCTTAACCACCCTGTCTACATACGTCACAAACTTCAAACAATTGAAGAAGGTGGTGGTGAGTTGCTGATGTGTTGTCCTGTGACAGATTTCTTCTGTCTTATGCCACATACAGGAATAGCACTCAGCCATTCAGCCTCTTGAGACTCCTCGATTCAATTCAATTTTGACCGATCTATACCTCAAGCACAATTAATTGCTGCATGAACCTATTTCAAAGAAGACTCAAAACATTAGCTCTGTTTCTCTATACACAGATGCTGCCAAACCTGCTGGGTTTCTCCAGCACTGAGTGTTTTTATCCCAGATTCCCAGAGTGGGGGAGTCCAAACTAGAGGCTTTGAGGTGAGAGAGGAAAGATTTAAAAGGGACCTGAGCGGCAACATTTTCATGTAGAGGGTGGTGCGTGTATGGAATGAGCTGCCAGAGGAGGTGGGTACAACATTTAAAAGGCATCTGGCTGGATGGATAGGAAGAGTTTAGAGGGGCATGGGACAAATGCTGGCAAATGCGACTAAATTAATGTCGGATATCTGGTCGGCATGGAAAAGTTGGAACGAAAGGTTCGTTTCTGTGCAGTGTAACTCTGACTCTACAACCTCTGGTATATACAGTGCTTTGCTTTCCAGCAGCCAACCAAGAATCTTTATATTCCACACTCTAACTTTCCAAGAGTCCCTCCATCCTTTGACGTCTTCCCACAGCATTTTCTTTGACCAAGTGCTTCCTGTATTGCACCTCAAATGACCTTTAGCTCTAATTGTACCTTTCCTGGGAAACAGCCTCTGTATTTAACTTTCAAATGCACCGAATGTTGTAAACGTCCCGATCAATCACCCCTCGATCATATGTCCTCAACATACATTCCACCACTTCATATCTCTACCTTATAAAAACAGAAAGAACTGCGGATGCTGTAAATCAGAAACAAAAACAGAAGTTGCCGGAAAATCTCAGCAGTTCTGAGGAAGGGTCACCGGACCTGGAAAATTAACTCTGATTTCTCTTCACAGATGCTGCCAGACCTGCTGAGTTTTCAAGCAACTTCTGCTTTTATATCTTTACCTCAGCTGGGTTTTTAATGGATCAATGTAAAGAATCCGCTGACCAGTGAAGAGAAAATTAGATAAACATGTAAAGATGGTGGGCTCTTGTGGTGCAGTGGTAGTGTGCTTACCTCTGAGCCAGGAGGTCCAGGTTCAAGTCCCACCTGCTCCAGAGTATATCTGAACAGGTTGATTGGCAAATGTGGCATTCCCATTTGATTTACAAAAGAATGCTAGGAAAAGGATTAGACTGTTTAGCTTGTGTTTGAATGACACATTGAACATCTCTGGAAGCTGATGACCCCTGGCTTCAGAAGGGGACAGGCCAACTAAACAGATTACCCCTGCCATCTGTGCACTTGCTGGATCTGCAACGGGACACTGACAAGGTAAAGTTGTCACAGCCTTACAAGACCAGAGGGCTGCTCTCTCATTAACCTGAGGGTCACCACACCTGAGGTGAGGAGAAGAGGGTCAGAAGGAGAACCCTTCACTGTAATCTCAGCAGGTGCAGAGATTTGAACCCACACTGCTGTCCTCTCTCTGCATTGCAAAACAGCTGACAAGCTGACCGAGCTAAATTGACCCCCTTGGGACGTTGACCATCGGTTGTGCCTAACTCCTGGCTTTTTCCTCACTCCTGAAGGAGATGTGCGCATGAGCAACAAAAAAAGGGAACCGCAGGAAAGGGACATCAGACTCAGTCTGCCACTCGCTCAACCATCCACAAGCCTTGAGCAGCAGTATCTCTGAGAGAAAACAGAGAAATATGAAACTCCAGTCAAGTCTAACAAAAATAAAAATCCTGGGCCATTTTTCTCCAATTCCCTCAGGAAATCAAGCAAGCTCTTGGAGATTGTGGTTCCCCGTGACTCAGCATAACCGTGACTAAATATAAACCACCACCTACCTCTTCCCCTCATCACCAACCCTTCCACCACCCACCCATCTTAAAAACACAGCATGTTCACTTATAAAAACTGTAGGAAATTGATACTCGTTATGTCTTGGGGAAATTTCCTCCAGATGCTGATGCATTTCTGAAAGCAAATCATTCCTGACATTGAGTTGCATTCGGTTCTGAAGAATTTTTTTCTCTCAATCAGACATCATTCTTATTTGCCCGAAGTACTTTGGAAGACACATCTCACAAAATCAAATCCATTTGTAAAACTCCAACCAAGACCTCACCAGTGCCCAATTAATAAACCATGATTCTAGCAGCCTTTTTTTTGGTTTTGAAGGACTTGAAAATATTCCATTATTCTGGGTAACTTCCCTTGCAAGGTTGTCAGGATCTTTGATACCCTTCCTCATGTTTGTGGATCAACACTGGACACACACCTATGTCCCAAAATCCCTGTGTAGCTGAAGAATAACTTCATGGAGTCATTGAATCATAGAGCACGGACACAGACCCTTCAGTTCAACTAGTTCATGCCAACCATAATCCTAAAATAAACTAGTCCCACCTGTCTGCCCTTGGCCCATATCTCGACAAACACTTCCTATTCACTTACTTATCCAAATGTCTTTTAAACATTGTAACTGTACCCATATCCACCACTTCCTCTGGAAATTCGTTCCATACAAGAACTACTCTCTGTGTAAAAAAAATTTGCCCCTTGTGTCTTCTTTAAATCTTTCTCCTCTCACGTTAAAAATATGTCCCGTAATTTTGAAATCCGGCACCTGAGGGAAAAGACACCTGTTGTTCACCTTATATTTTGTAAACCTCCATAACGTCACCCCTCAACCTCCTAAGCTCCAGTGGAAAAAGGTCTTAGCTTATCCAGCCTCTTCTTATAAATCAAACTCTCCATTCCTGGCAACTTCCTGGTAAAACGAGATAACAAGGTGTAGAGCTGGATGAACATAACAGACCAAGCAGCATCAGAGGAGCAGGAAAGCTGACATTTCGGGTCTAGACCTTACTAGAACAACTTACGTGCCACCAAATTCAGTCTCACAGGTTTATAGTTCCCAGGCTTCTCCTTACAACTCTTCCTAAACAAGGGCCAAACATTAGCGACTCTCCAGTCATCCAGCACCTCACCTGTAGTTATAGATGACACAAATATTTCTGCAAGGGGTCTCACAATTTCCTCCCTGACTTCCAACAATGTCCTGAGATACATTAGATTTAGTCCCGGAGATTTATTCACCTTTATATTTTATAAGACCTCCAGCACTTCCTCTTCTGAACTGTTTTCAAAACATCAATATTTATTTCCCTGAGTTCTCTGGCCTCCACTTCTTTCTCCACAGTAAAAACTGATGCAAAATATTCATTTAATATCTCTCAGTCTCCTGAGGTTCAACACAAAGACACCCTCATTGATCTCTTAACAGGTCCTACTCTCTTTCTATTTGATATCTGGCTCTTAATGTATTTGTAGAGTCTCTTTGGATTATCCTTAACCATATTTGCCAAACCTACCTTATTCCCCTAATCTGTTTATACTGTTCAACAAATTCATTTGAACCCACTTGTCTTTACCTAATGGGGGTTTCCTCTTATTCTTGACTAGAACATCAATATCTTTATTCATCCAGTGTTCTCTAATCCAACCAGCCTTACCTTTCACTCCAACGTAATGACTCTGAACTCTCGTTATCACACCTTTGAAAGCCTCCCTCTTACAAGACGTCCCTTTACCTGCATACAATCTACTCCAATCAACTTTTGAAAGTTCTTGTCTCATATCGTTAAAATTTGCCTTCCTCCAAATTAAAAACTTCAATTTTTATGGAAGGCCTATCCTTTTCCACAACTATTTTAAAACAAATAGAATTATGATTATTAGACCCAAAGCCTTCCCCTACCATCACTTCAGTCACTTGCTCTGCCTTACTACGCAAGAGAAGGTCAACTTTTGGTCCTTCTCTCAAAGGAACATTTACATATTGATAAAGAAAATTTTCTTGAACACATTTAACATATTTAGCAACTTTTACAAATTTAACTTAACAAATTAATATTCAATTTGTCCCCAATGATCCTGGTACATTATGCTCCAAAAACTCCAAATGCTTCTGCGTCTTTTGCAACTGAGCAACTGCTATCCCCCAAAGTCTCTTTCTGTGCATCAAAACCTCTGCTTAAAATAGCAAATGTAACCTTGATCTACTATCAAGACTATCAAATGTTGTGTGAAGTATTTAAAGGAACAAATTTAAACCGTAACAAGTGAAATGCACACCCAGCTTCTGGAAGGGATGGTGGTTTGTTGTACACCAACACAGGACCTCAGAAGGGAGCAAGTAAATCACCCAATGAGTAACAACAACACCCACTAGCACCCAATCTGCAATTCACATGACGCCCTTTCACTCAACAAATAGAGAATCTTAACCTTTACAGAGTTAAAAAAACACCACAGAAGGGAACTCTGACATTCAATCTCAACAGAGACATACAAGCACAAAACACGCACTAGATCGAACAAAGAGTGATTCAGCTAAGATTGAAGACTGGTGTGATGTTGCAGATCTGCGATCAGTGACTGGTGATTGATGAGTAGCTGTTTCAGGTGTTGCCCCTGTTAGCTCTTTCTTTGGAGGCTGTGGACATTTCAGAAGGCTACAGGGAACCTGTGTTTCAGGACAGACCTGGATGTTCGAGGTTTACCCTGATAGGTGGCCCCAATTGCAGAAATCAACTTTCTCCAATTTCTCTACGAGGATGAAGTTTCAAGTTCTGCATTCCTCACTGAGTACCTCTGTGTGGTATACAGAGACACTGAACTTTTCAATACTAAATATCATCCACTGCATTTCTAATACTTTTAATGACATCTCATGCACACATCATGCAACTAGCTGATCACAATCAGCCTGAAATCCACTAATTTGTTGTGAATGTTCTTGTGCTATCTGAAATTTCTAAATGGAGAGGCGATAAGGGGAGGTTGGATAAACTTGGATCGTTTTTGCTAGACCATCAGAGGCAGAGCGGCGACCTGATAGAAGTATATAAAATTATGATAGGCATGGATAGAGTGGATAGTCAGGGTTTCCCACAGTCAAATACTAGGGTGCATGGGTTTAGGGTGAGCGGGGGAAAGTTTAAAGGACATGTGCGAGGAAAAGTTTTTATACAGAGGATGGCAGGTTCCTGACAGATGACGTGGGAGAAGCAATTATGATAGCAATGTTTGAGAGGCATTTAGACAGACACATGAACAGGGCAGAGAACAGAAGGATGCGTAATATGTGCAGGCAGATGGGATTAGTTTGGAATGGCCTAATGGTCAGGTCAGATACAACAGGCTGAATGGCCTGTTCCTGTGCTGTACTGTGCTATGTTCTCTTCTGATGGAGCCTTTTCCAAACTCATTATTGTAAACACAGAACAGCGATAAGGCCTGAGTAAAACATTCAGCCAGAATAAGGGATTACAGCAATTCCTTTACAAGAAATTACAGGAATTCCTTTGGATCAACAATGAGAGAATTCCGTCATTTGCAGATTTATTAATGGTGAACTGAATGCAGTCGGAGATGACAACGAGAACACATGGTGATGCTTTGCTGTGGAGGACCATCCACCATGAACTTTCTAAATCTCTTTCCTCCTCTTGTTATAACTTGGCTTCACATCCTCAACCCTTTTCATATCTTTCTTGCTTTAGTACGTCATGTGCATTCCATAGTCCCTACACACTCAGTGCAGCAACTATTTGTCTATTTTTCTTAAGAAGTTCGAGGTGATATGAACATCTATCATTTGATCTCCCAGAGGCTAGCAGAACCTGCAAGTCTTCAGGCTTCAAGCAAAGCACAGAAAGTAGCCAATTACAGTTGTACCACAGACAGGTTGGTCTCCCAGGCATGCATAAACTGTGTGAAACTTCAGAATTAAGCAGAATCAATGTGCTGTTTAACCTCACGAGCAGACTGTTGGTGATCTATGTGAAAACTGCACCTTTGCAAGCTTTTAAGCTCAGGGGCTTAATACAAAATGGATTCCTCACTTGCCCACAATTTGCAAACACAGCTATTTGAGGAACTATACTCAGAATCAGACCCCAATCATGTCCAATTCCATTATGCTTAATTTCAATGTGCTTCCTCTCTAATGTGACTACAAAATCCCATCCAATATCATTTTTCTTAACAGCCACTCCTGTGGTACTGAATCAAATATTATTTTGGAAGTCAAAACATCAACAGGATTATGTTTATAATCTACTTTCACCACTTCCCTAAAGAAGACCATCAAACTGAACTGACAGAACCAATGTTTCCTGAAGTCAGGTTGGGTGTCTCTAAAAATGTGCCCAAATTCTCATCACATTTACAGCTGTCTTCATACCAGAATTATAGTCTCATAATTCGAGTGTCATGGGAAGCATGGTCACTCAGTGGTGAGCACTGCTGGGAGACAGTCTCTGTGGAGTTTGCCCAGTCTCCCTGTGTCTGTGTGGGTTTCCTCTGGGGGCTCTGGTTTCCTCCCACAGTCCAGAGACATGCAGGTTAATTATACTGGCCACGCTAAATTGCCCATTGTATCCAGGCATATGCAGGCTAGGTGGAATAATCATGGGAAATGCAGGGTTACAGGGATAGGGTCAGTGATAGGGTCTGGTGGGATACTCTTCAGCAGATTGGTGTGGACTTGATGAGCTAAATGGCCTGTTTCCACACTGTAGGAATTCTATGATTCTATAATTTCCAGAACCTGAGTATTTACCTTCCATAATTATGGGATCTTGCGAGCCATCTCTGATCTCCTGAAACAATCAAACTGCTGAATGCATGGTTTAATGGTTGAAGTCCAACTTGCACTGTCTCTCCAAAGGCTTCTGGCAAAGGTATCAGATTCTGCAGCATAACCAGTTTTCAATTCACCCGTTTTAGCTAAAACCCACTTGCATTTCTTTGAAGGAAGCAATTTTTGCCACAATTTAACTCTGGAGCCGAGACAATGTTGGCCGAAATGTACGTGCCACCCCAAGATATATAACAGGACGATGGGGTTGAGGAAATTATCAGCCATGATTGAATGGCGGAGCAGACTAAATGGGCTGAATGGCCTAATTTCTGCTCCTATGTCTTATGGCCTTATGGTCTTATCGTGGAAATAGATGTTGCCAATGAAATCAGTCACTATCTCTATATTATCAGCAGGACTCAATCGTCCCATCAACTAAAATTTAACAAAACTATGGGGGTCCAATGGGCATAAGTAGGCACCAACATGGAGATCAGGTATCATCTCTGAAATCATAAATCTTTCCCAATGAGGGCAGGAATACAACCACTGATATTATTGATGAATAATTGAACCTTGTGTCTCCCTGAACTCGGCTGACCAGACTGGAGCAGTTCGTAGATGGAAAGCTGGCATCCTAAGTGTTAATGGTACTGTGCTGTCCTGCAGCTTTTCATGCATCCCAAGATTCTCGATCCCGACTGAAGCAGATGTTGGAACAAGGCTTAGACAAATTCCATTCTCCAAGTAGATATTTCAGCAACTTCCTTGTGATCCAACAATAATCCCTGTCAATACAATGTCCTCTTTTGTAAATTAAGTTGTGCTAATTCCATTGTGCTCCAATCTGCCTTGACTGAATACTACATTGAGTCGCAGCTTCAGTTCCAATCCACCTGCTTTTGTGCTATGGGACATGCTAATTACACTTCCTCTCAATGTGCCGGCCTCTAATTTTGTGTGTGTAAAACCGGTACAGTGAGTTTCATCATTTTCTTATGGGATTCACCCACCCCATATCGGTGCTTAGATTCTGTGAAGTGAAATTCTGCCACAATCAGAACTATCCCCTAAAGAAGGGTCGAGGCCTGAAACGTCAGCCTTCCTGCTCCTCTGATGCTGCTTGGCCTGCTGTGTTCATCCAGCTCTACACCTTGTTATCCCCTGTGGGGGTCTGGTCTCAGTATGAACTGGGGGTCTGGTCTCAGTATGAATTGGGGGTCTACTCTCAGCATGAACTGCCATAGCCTTGTCCCTCCCATGAGAATTACTTGCCAACATTACTCTCTATATTCTGAAAATATGGAAGATATAGTAAGGAAAATATGGACGACTTGCATCTTTAAAGCACCTTTAATAAGCACTGGGGATTCCAATAAGTGTTTAACTGCCAGTGAAGTGCTATCACCGTTGTAATTAGGAAATGTGACAGCCAGTTTATGCACAGCAAGGTCTCACAAACAGCAAAGAAATAAAAAAAAACTGCAGATCCTGTAACTGTTGACTACATGATATGTTTTTAGTGGCATTTAGTGAATAAGAATAATTCCTGACCAGAACACCAGGCAGCCCCCATACCTCCTCCCTCACCCCCATCCCAGGCCCCAAGAAGACTTTCCACATCAAGCAGATGTTCACCTGCACATCTGCCAACGTGGTATACTGCATCCGCCGTACCCGGTGTGGCCTCCTCTACATCGGGGAAACCAAGCGGAGACTCGGGGACCGCTTTGCAGAACACCTACGCTCGGTTCGCAATAAACAACTGCACCTCCCAGTCGCGAACCATTTCAACTCCCCCTCCCATTCCTCAGACGACATGTCCATCCTGGGCCTCCTGCAGTGCCACAACGATGCCACCCGAAGGTTGCAGGAACAGCAACTCATATTCCGCTTGGGAACCCTGCAGCCTAATGGTATCAATGTGGATTTCACAACCTTCAAAATCTCCCCTCCCCCCACCGCATCCCAAAACCAGCCCAGCTCGTCCCCGCCTCCCTAACCTGTTCTTCCTCCCACCTATCCCCTCCTCCCACCTCAAGCCCTACCCCCATCTCCTACCTACTAACCTCATCCCGCCCCCTTGACCTGTCCGTCCTCCCTGGACTGACCTATCCCCTCCCTAACTCCCCACCTACACTCACCTTTACTGGCTCCATCCCCGCCTCTTCGACCTGTCTGTTTCCTCTCCACCTATCTTCTCCTCTATCCATCTTCTATCCGCCTCCCCCTCTCTCCCTATTTATTTCAGAACCCCCTTCCCCTCCCCCATTTCTGATGAAGGGTCTAGGCCCGAAACGTCAGCCTTTCTGCTCCTATGATGCTGCTTGGCCTGCTGTGTTCATCCAGCTCTGCACCTTGTGGTCGAGGATCCTCCCTGCTCTTGCTCAAAATATTGGCTTCAGATTGCTTCCATCCACCAGGCCTTGAGTTTCACATCTCATTCAAAAGTCAGTATCTTTGACAGTACAGCACCCACTCAGTACTATCATAGAACATTAGCAGAGATTTCTGTGTTCTGGTCCCAAGAGTGCAAGTTGAAAAGAGAACCTCCTCCCCAACAAAACCATAGGTGATATTCTAACTCAATAACACCATTCCTTCGCAGAAATTCATTTTGTCCAGAAAGTTCTCTTCAGTTATTTGCAACCCCAATTAAAAAGTCAATAACAATCCCCAAAGTTTCAGGAACAGATGATCAGCTTTGTCCATCTCTTTTCATAAGCTGCTATAAATTGTTTTTTTTCCCTGTAAACACCGTCAAGGCAAGTTGTGCCACAGCAGAATTCCCTTTCAGATTCTGATGTTCAAATCGCTACAGTGCCTTAATCAATCTTTTAAACCCTCCATTTGTTTAGAATCGCATTGTTCTATTACAGCTGGTCACACCTTCAGCTATTGCAACTTTCATCCAGAACTTAATCTCAATGCCTAATTTTTATGACATCCATCACTGTCTCCCAAAGTCCCAGAGATCCTTCTCTGGTTCACACAATCTTTTCCTCCTAATGTCTCTTTGTTTCATGACTATCTACTGGTCAGTTTCCAAACTGGAGATACAGGGACATCTGTCACTCCTAAATCAGCCACCTAAGCTTTCAACTCATCCCCATCCCTGGACTGCAAGCCAAGGTGAAGTCAGTGATAAAGGGAAACTGTTACCAGTCTACCTGGGGAATTGCTGGTTAGTTGCATTGCCCATTGCAGCATGAACCTGTGCCTTCTGAACTCCCTTGCCCTATCGCTGCTCTGAAACTCAGTTTGTCTCAGCATTCCTGAAATAAGGAATGAGACAGATATACAGTCAGATTCCTGCTCCTTTGATCTGACTTACTGATTGTCACATGTACCTACGTACAGTGAAAAGCTTTGTTTACGAGCAGTACAGACAAATCATTTTTTTCTCTCTATTCATTTGTGGGATGTGGGCCAGCATTTCTTGCCCATCCCTAGTTGCCCTTGAGAACGTAGTGGTGAGCTGCATTCTTGAACCGCTGCAGTCCTCCTGCTGTGGATTGACCCACAATGCTATGAGGGAGGGAATTCCAGGATTTTGACCCAGCGACAGTGAAGGAACGGCGATATATATCCAAGTCAGGATGGGGAGTAGCTTGGAGGGGAACTTGGACATGGTGGTGTTCCCATAGTAAATCATAGTAAGCAAGGACATACAGATCATGGGGAGATCAAAATTTAGACAGAGACATACGGGTTATGTCATGCAGGACATGAGCAAGGCAAGATCAACATTAGCAAGATCAGCATTATTTGAAGTTAGAGAGTCTACTCATCAGTCTAATAACGGCCGGGAAGAAGCTGTTCCTGAACCTGCTGGTGCGTGTGTTCAGGCATCTGTATCTTCTGCCTGACAAAAGAGGTTATAGGAGATCATTACCGGGGTGCGATGGGTCTTTGATGATGTTGGCAGCTTTTCCGCACAGCGAGCCATGTAAATGGAGTCCATGGATGGAAGGTTATCAATAAGGGCTGACCACCGCACCTACCCCAGCCTTTGACGAAGAAACATGGCCTTCGATATAATGTCTCAGGGTCAAAATACCTTTAAGACACATGCTCATGATAACATTGCTGTATTAGAGCATATGACCTGAGGGTATAAAAGTTCCAGACACCATCTTTCTTGAAGCATGACGCAGTATGGCAGGCATGCTCTTGCACTGTTAATCAAATAGCCTAATACTAGCCCAGACACTGGTGTGTCTCTAAATGTAATAATTGTAGATAACAGCAAGCAGTAATAGAAATCTGGTGGATCCTCAAACGCTCCACATTATCCACACTCAGTTGCTTATGTTACAAGGGATAACTTAGGCATTGCCACATCAGCTAAAGTATCTGAATGGAGGAAAGACCCAAATAAAAACCCAACCCACTTGCTTTATGCTCACTGTTTTGGCTAATGTATGAAAAGTGCACATTCAGGGCAGCATGTAAGTGGTACCTGTGGAACCACATGGTGGAAGCAATGATGAGAGGAGGTATCGATCAGTCAGGGAATCAAGGGTTACAGGGAAAGGGCAGGAAAGTGGACGTGAGGAATGTCAGATCAGCCATGATCCAACTGAATGGAGGAGAAGGCTTCAGGGGCCCAACGGCCTACTCCTCTGTCTTATTTATTTTGGTCTTCTGGTATTGGATAATGTAGAACAGCCTTGCATGCCCATGTCAATAACAGGAAGCCAATCTGCCATGCAACTTAATTGGAAGTGGATGTTAACAACAATTTGAAGACTGTTTGCAGAATTCCTGAGCCAGTGGTTTTCTTGTCTGAAGCTCCAAGTCTATTCAGGCACATGATTTTCTTTGACAAAAGTTTGAAAAATCAAGGTTGGAGGGTAGCAGTGAAAAACGTTAAAAAGTTAAAGTTGAAAAGAGGCAGAATCTTTCCACCTAAAGGGGTGATCAAACAGGGGACTGAAGCAATGAAGACAAAACACAGGCTCACAAGACAAATGTATGCATTTCTGAAAAATTAAAAGAGGAATTTAACAACAAGATTGTCAAATGGGAATTGGCCTTCCAGAGGTGTTAAACTCGATAACTCTCATGGCCCCTCACATTTTGAACAATTCTTTTCTCATTAAACCACAGGACTTGTATGTGACAGACTGGAATAGCTAATTTCCAATCCTGTACATTCCCATCCACTGAAGGATTTGTGCTTGTAATTTTTTTTTAGAGAAATACTGCTTATGCCTGGAATTTCAGTCAAATTGAAGCACAGCAATCACAGCTGTATACATTTCTAAAGTGGACAGAGATGTGCATGTGTGAAAAAAGGTGGTTTTAATGCAAGATCCTTCATCTGCTCCTGGGTTGAATTAAAGAAAGGCTGCACTTATAAAGCTTGCTGTCCTGTCTCCCAGAAACATCCCCAAATGTTTTGCAATGGATCGTTTTTATAGTGTATTGATCATTTTATGGGCAGATATGCTGCAGACAGCAAAACACTACAAGCCACAATGTGAAGCATCATGATTTGATATGGGTCTCTTTGAGGGGCACTGGTCACTGAACTGAGGCCATGGGAACGCATCCTGCTTTCCTTCATGTCCAAGCTTGGGATACTTACTGTCCCGTCCAAAATGTCACATCAGGCAAGGACAGAACGTCTGATTTAAGTGCCACTCTGAGAAAACTGTACCTCCAATAAAGCAGAAGACTGACACTGTATGCGCAATTCCATTAAGACATTAGCTCCACTCAGCAGGAATATTGACTACATTCTGTACAAACAGGCAAACAAGAATTCTTCCCTCAGTTCTTTATTGCCTGTAAATTGGAGAAATCCAATTTATTGAGAAAGCAACATGTTAAAAGAATGTTGTTACTGTGCAGCAGGCATGACTGGGGACCTATGTGAATGGAGAACCAATACACTGCAGTTATATTTGGTAACTGTCAGCCCCTGACATCTGACAAATTGCACTTTCCTGTCTTACAGAACACGTATGGTTGACATCCTGTGCTCCTCTCCAATCAGGATGAGATAAGGTTGCACCCATTATTCTACAATGAGAACTGCAATTCCACATAAGTAGTTCTTTAAAAGCTTTCATCATATAGGCAGGCTAAGGCATCAGTAACACAAAATAAAACATGCTTTCCATTCTCACTGCCTGTCTCATTTGGGACGCCAGCCGGCCTTTAAGTAATCGCTAAAAAAAAGGTTTTAATTAATTTGAATGCTACACATTTGGAGAATCATCACAGTCCTTCATGATTAAAACCTTACAGGAGATCGCCCACCTTGCAAAAGTCAAAAACAAGCAAAAGCAATTATTGTACTAAAAAGTAATTTGCTGAAGGTCATGCCACTATCTATAGAAGTAATCTGTTCAGTTGGTACATTGCTTTGTGAAACACCACCGGGATAGACCTTTCCTAATGGCTTGTAGCGTGCAGGCACTACCCAGCACCGTACTGAACAATATGGAGCGTTCTCCAGAGTATCTGTTGACAGTAGCATTGTCAATCATTGAGTTTGTTGGTGGGGGAGGATAGATGGCTGGACTTACAGTCTAACTGTTCAGCAAACAGGGTCTGTATGGAATGGGACCCTGGCCAATCTCGCCTCTGAGAACTCTAAAGCAATGGTTCCCCACACAAACATGCTGATTTCTCTTTCAAAATCCAGTGAATGGATCAGCATCAGGTAGGACCAGTGCGAGGCTATTCAAACCTTTTAGCCCATGACATAGGGCCTATCAATTTCTAAACTCACCCTATGTGCAGTGGTCCCCTTAATATCAATAGCTGCCCAATTAACATCAATTATGTATGTTTGAAAAATCCCAATCTCTGACATTAGTGTGGTCATTTGGTCTGATTGACATGGGAATCACACTCCAATTCATTTAGTCTGAAATTATGATATGACAATACAATGAAAACTGATAAGCCAGTGTTTGTACCTTCAGATACACGCATGACAACCACACACGTTTAGCAACGTTGAGCTGGAGAAATACCCCAGTAACGGCTCAATGCCTTCAGTAGACAAAGGAGAAAAACAGAGGTCATCTTTTCTCATCACTGCTCTCACCAGCCCACCATCTGATTGTCCAGATCCTCCTCACAGCTCACTCTATCTGCATTGATGCTCTTCCTGCAGTCTTGCACAGCCCTAGCATTATTCCCTCACTTCTTTTCATTTTCAGGACAGCCATTTCAGCAGATAATGTGTGGTTAGTGCAATCCATAAAAATGTTGACAGTACACAGATATTGGTCTGTGTTGCTGACAAAACTAGAACAGGCACACATAGAGGCTGTGTACCCTTAGCGACAGGGAGATTTTCATGATGTACAGAAGTAAAGTTACCTGTCAATGGAATTAAAAACTCCCTGAGACATCTCACTCAAAGGTGCTTTGTGTCAACCTTGCATTCCACCCAAGGAATCCTCACTCTATACCCGGGTCCAACAATGATTTGAGACCGTGGTGCAGGTCAACCTTCTACAATTTAGACCAATGAGTTAAAGGTGGGAAGCTAAGCCGTCATAGCTCCATTTGTGTGGACAATGCAAACATCGGAACACGTCTGGTGAAGAAGACATAAAGAGCTTGCAGAATGATACAGACAGCTTGTGAAAGTGGGAAGGAATTGGGCAGATAGAATACAATGTCGGAAAATAAGTTGTTTCTGATGGTGGGAAGAATCAAATGGCAAAGTATTATCTAAACAGAGACAGACTACAGAAATGTCAGGTGCTGAGGAATTTAGGTGTTATAGTGCATGAGTCACTAAAAGGGGCTGCACAGTGGCTCGGTAGTTAGCACTGCTGCCTCACAGCACCGGGGACCTGGGGTCAATTCCACCCTCGGATGACTGTCTGTGTGGAGTTTGCATGTTCTCCCCATGTCTGTGTGGGTTTCTGCCAGGTGGTCTGGTTTCCTCCCACATTCCAAAGATGTGCAAGTTAGGTGGATTAGCCATGCTAAATTACTCATAGTGTTCAAGGATATGTGTAGGGTAGGTGTGTTAGCCTTAGGGAAATGCAGGGTTACAGGGATAGGGCAGCAGGATGGGTCTGGGGGGATGTGCTTCAGAGGGTCAGTATGGACTTGTTGGGCCAAATGGCCTGTTTCCACACTGTAAGGCTTCTACTTTTTAAACAATTGTTAGAATATAGATGCATTCCTCTATATCACTAATACAGAGCCCACACTGTTACATTACTGATAGATACCCCACATCACTACATTACTAATCTTGATCCGCCCAACGTTGGATGCACATTGCAAGCACCTGGAAATATTCATTTTCTGTGTGTCAACTTTTACAGTGAGCCATGGCAAATTGTTCATTTGTTCCCCTGTGCGATTCACAACTTCTGATAAGGGGGAGAGTTGAAGGGGGTCTGGATGGGGGAGCACAGTGCTGGAGGTGGGAACAAAAAGAGAAGGGAAATGACAGTAGAATGGTGGAGGTGACCTTGGCCTTCCTGTGAAGACTTGAACAGGCAAACTGAAGACTGTTAAATCATGGAACTGAAGACAGCAAAGATTTTAATGAACCGAAGCTGAGCTCATCACACTGACTTGAGATTATGGTTCAGTGATTTCATCCAGCTTGTTTGAGGAGGAGGTGATAATGCAGAGAAAGAAATGTCGGTGCCACTAAGAGAGAGTGAGGAGATCAGAAATTTGCGATGCGTTTTCATGTAGATTAGTCAATCCTCTGGTTACATAAGGCAGCAGTGAGTCATCCTGGGCTGCACTCCTGCAGTTCCAATTATTTAATTTTCAACCTGACATTTTTTTTTAAAAGACTTGTCAAATTTCTCTCACTGAAGGCAGTACCGCAACTTCTGCTGGCGCACACTGCCATCGGGTCTCATCAAATCACAGAATCCCTTCAGTGTGGAAAGCGGCTATTTGGTCCAGCAAGTGCACATTGACCCTCTGAAGAGCATCCAACCCAGACCCAGCACATTCCCAACCCCCTATCCTTGTAACCCTGCATTTACCATGGCTAACCCAACTAGTCTGTACATCCCTGGACACTGTGAATAATTTAGCATGGGTCAATCCACCTAGCCTGCACATCTTTGGACAGTGGGAAGAAACCAGAGCATCTGGAGGAAACCCATGTAGACATGGGGAAAATACGCAAACTCCAGACAGACAGTCGCCCAAGGGTGGAATCAAACCCGGGTCCCTGGCGCTGTGAGACAGCAGTGCTAACCACTGAGCCACCGTGCCACCCATCCCATTATGTCTCCCAGTTCCACTACTGCTGATCTTTCTGTTTAAGTAATTTATTGATGGGATATGGGTGCCAATGCTGCCCATACCAAGTATTGCTTGAGCTGGTGGGGGGGCTCTTGGAGTGCAGTGGTCACGCCCTACCTCTGAGCTAGGAGGCCCAGATTCGTGTCCCACCTGCTCCAGAGATGTATGAAGCACCATCTTGTGAAAGGTTGATTCGTAAATATTTCCCCTGAGATGGTGGGTCACCATCCTTGCATCTCTACAGACTCCCGTGGTGAGACTAGTCCCAAAATGGTGTTAGGTCACAAATTCCCACACTTGACCCTGTCACTATGAAAAGAAAGACAGGATTAATTTCCAAGTCAGGATAGTGTGGGAAGGAGTGGTTTACCCATATGGCTGCTGGCTTTTTGATCATGTGGCTAACATGAACGGTCATATCCCCTTCCTTCTCTGCTCCAGCTTTCTCCACCACCCTCCCTCCCAATCTTCCAGAAATATGGAACGTCAGTGATGAGGAGAGGCAGAAGAAGTTGGGACTATTCTCCTTGGAGAGAAGAAGCCTGAGAGGAAATTTGATTGAAGTTTTCAAAATCATGAGTGGGCTCGTTAGAGTATTCCTCCTTGTCAAAGAAAATAAAAGAAGATTTAAACTGATGTGCAAACGAAGCAAGGGTGATGTGAGAAAGGAATGTTTACATACAGCAAGTAGTTAGGATATGGAATGCAGTGCCTGGAAATGGGAAGGAGGCATTCAAACGGGCAATGGATGGTTATTTAGACAGAAATGGTGTGCGGGGTGATTGAAGAAAGGGAGGAGATTATCACCAGGCAGTAGAACCGCTGCAAGGGTTGATGGGCTGAAGGGCCTACTTCCTCAACAAACAGGGACGCAGGTTCGATTCCAGCCTAGGGCGACTGTGTGTGTGGAGTTTGCTTGTTCTCTCCATTTCTGTGTGTTTCCTCCAGGTGCCTCGCTCTCCTCCCTCAGTCCAAAGATATGCAGGTCAGGTGGATTGTCCCTGGGAAATGCAGGGAGAGGGTAGGGGGTGCGTCTGGGCGGAATGATGGTTGGAGAGTCGATGCAGACTCAATGGGCTGAATGGCCTGCTTCCACACTGTAGGGATTCTACAATTCTCTGAATCCTGAGATAAGCTGAGCTCGAGCATGCAGTAAACCAAAATGCGACTGCTCACCAATTAGACTCTCCATCTGCCTGGAAAAGCCTCAAACCCTTCCTGGCAACAGGCTCATCTGCCCAGCCAATGGCAGCACTGATCTTTGGGGTGAGACGGATGACGACTGACAAATCTGGTTTTGAACTGCGGTCTCTCAAAAAGTCAAAAACGACCATTTGTAATGTCAGAGAGAGAGAGAAAGAGAGAGAAAACAAAAACGTGACTTGAAACGTGGCAAGGTTTCAGTCACGTGACCAAACATTTTTCATATGGGCTTGAGATAGCCTTCATAAATAAGTGACTCCTACTTTTCCCGTAAATCAGGCAACAAAACTGACATATTTCACAGGTACTCAACAGGGATCTCCAGCCCAAATAGAAGACTTGCCCGAGGTGCAAAGATCAAGAGAATGAAACGGGGAACGTTACTCTCAAGGTGTTGAGAAGTGGCCAGGGTTGATGAGTAGGGCTGGGTGTAGGGTAGATGGGGAAGCATAGGTTTGACTACAATGTGGGAAAGTGCGGGGTTATGCACTTTGGTCAAAAGAATAGAGGTGCACGCGACTTTCTAAATGTGCAAAGGTGTCAGAAGTTCGAAGCACAAAGGGGATTTGGAAGTCCTAATTCAAGCTAACATGCAGGTTCAGTTCGGAAGGCAAATGCGATGTTGGCATTCATTTAAAGAAGACCAGAAGACAAGAAAAGGGATCTACAGCTGAGGTTGTATAAGGCTCTGGTCAGACCATATTTGGAACATTGTGAGCAATTTTTGGGCGCAACCAGTTACCTTTCATCGGTCCCAAAGTTTTTTTTTATTGTCAGTCTCATGCAGTTCCTGACCAACTCATCCCTTCTCTCTGATTCCTGGTCTTCAACTTGACTCTCTCTCAGAATCTCTCTGATCCCCATCTCTCGACACTCTCTGATCCCCATCTCCCAGATGCTCTCTGATCCCCATCTCCCAGATGCTCTCTGATCCCCATCTCCCAGATGCTCTCTGATCCCCATCTCCCAGATGCTCTCTGATCCCCATCTCCCAGATGCCCTCTGATCCCCATCTCCCAGATGCTCTCTGATCCCCATCTCCCAGATGCCCTCTGATCCCCATCTCCCTGACACTCTCTGATGCCCATCTCCCTGACACTCTCTGATGCGCATCTCCCAGACGCTCTCTGATCCCCATCTCCCAGACACTCTCTGATCCCGCTCTGACTTCAGATCTCTGCTTTGTGTCAATTCTGATCCATGTTCCTGTCAAATACAAACACACTAATTGGAAGCAGAAGTCACCCATTTGACTCCCTGTCATTTGATAATCATGCCTAATCTGTTTGTGGTTTTCAAATTCCACATTTTCATTGACCTTAAGTCTCCTCCTATTTCCTTGCCTGATGAGAATCTATCTACCTCCACCTTAAGAAATGTCTAATGGTCCCACCTCTATCGCCCACTGAGGTAAAGAGTTCCAAAGACGGACAATGTCTCATCATCTCTCTCTTAAGAGTGTGACTCCCCCACTCCCGTCCTTGTGAAATGTTTGGTGTGCACAAAATAACCAGCAGGCTGCCAAACCAACTTCTCTCCAGAGTTTTGTGATTATTTGTTTGGCATCTCACACTTGGATCACAGAGATTTTCACTCAGTTTTTTTTTGGCTGAAGATCTTGATTGAGACATGACTCACCACATACTTTCTTCACAATGCAGCAAGTTCGACAATGAAAAATTCTCACTTACTACACCATGTTCATCATTTTTCACATCAGCTGACCATCCAAGGGAATGGAACTTTTTCCCACATTCTCCAACAAAAAGTGGCATTCATTGCTACTCAGGATAATGTTACGGACAGACAGCTAGGTTTGTGGAAGGATACTTGAGATATGAGCGTTATCCCCTGCCTTGCCAAAATTTCAACACAGCCACAAATCTGGTCTATCCGTGCACCCTGCCCCATATCCCTGTCTTTGGTGATCTCTTTAGGGGATTAGCCCTCCACCCACCTGAAGGTTAAAATTCCTATCCTCAAGTTTAAGTTCCTTTGTGTCAAACATCTCCAGCCCTTGCTCCAGTTGCAGCAATTCTAAAATGAGGCCAGAAGCAGAAGTAGGCCCATCAGGTCCGCTCTGCCATTCAATGAGATTACAGCTGATCTGATAATCCACAATTCCACTTTACTGCCTTTTCCCCATCGCCCCTGATTGCCTTACTGATCAAAAGTTAACCATCCACGCAAACCTCTTCCCAGCTCATTTCCCTAACTCTGGCCCCTCCCATGACCTCATCCACACCAGAGGGCATGCAGTTAAGGATTCAACCACTGTAATTTCCTCCCTGACCCCCTCCACCTTTCTTTTCATGTTAGATGTTTCCTGTTGACAAAGTGCCCATCCCCTGCTACATGTATGTCCTGGGCATGTGCCCAGCATTCACTCTTTGTTAGTTTGCGATCACCCTCCTCCACCATCTCCAACTCATGCCTCTTTCAAATGACGCCCCATTTTTATTAAGCAGGCAGTGGGTGGAAGGTCTGAGGACGACTGAGTTTTGGGCTTGTCTGCACATAAATGATCGCAATCATCTCGATAAACGTAAGAGTACATTTGTAAATATTCATCAAATTCCATCATTTTTTTTTCAGAGCACTTCAGGCAGGGAGTGGGTGGATGAATACACGAGAGCTCTCTGTTCTATTCTAGAGGTGATTATGGATGGCCTTTTGCAGCCTTTATGCGAATAACCTAATAATTAACTCAATGGTGAGGAGGTAGGTCCAAGCAAAGATGGAGAAAAAAACTTGCATTTATGTTTTGCATTATTATCCTGTCCATCAGAAATGTCTTAAAAGCACTTTGGTTTCAACAAACTGCTTTGAAATGCAATTATGCGAGCCACGCACAACAGCCGCGCGATGCACAGCAAGATCCCATGAACTGCCCCAGGCGATGAGTGACTACTTAATCTATTTTTCATGCTGCTATAGTTTGAGGGTGAAATGCATGGCATAGAACATAGAACATAGAAGATAGAACATTACAGCGCAGTACGGGCCCTTCGGCCCTCGATGTTGCGCCGACCTGTGAAACCAATCTGAAGCCCATCTAACCTAAACTATTCCATTATCATCCATATGTTTATCCAATGACCATTTAAATGCCCTTAAAGTGGGCGAGTCTACTATTTTTGCAGGCAGGGCATTCCACGCCCTTACTACTCTCTGAGTAAAGAACCTACCTCTGACATCTGTCCTATATCTATCACCCCTCAATTTAAAGCTATGTCCCCTCGTGCTAGCCATCGCCATCCGAGGAAAAAGGCTCCCACTGTCCACCCTATCTAATCCTCTGATCATCTTGTATGTCTCTATCAAGTCACCTCTTAACCTTCTTCTCTCTAATGAAAACAGCCTCAAGACCCTCAGCCTTTCCTCATAAGACCTTCCCTCCATACCAGGCAACATCCTGGTAAATCTCCTCTGCACCCTTTCCAATGCTTCCACATCCTTCCTATAATGCGGTGACCAGAACTGTACGCAATACTCCAAGTGTGGCCGCACCAGAGTTTTGTACAGCTGCAACATGACCTCATGGCTCCGAAACTCAATCCCTCTACCAATAAAACCTAACATTACTGTCCGCCTTCTTAACAACGCTATCAACCTGGGTGGCAACTTTCAGTGATCTATGCACATGGACACCGAGATCTTTCTGCTCATCCACACTACCAAGAATCTTACCATTAGCCCAGTACTCTGTATTCCTGTTACTCCTTCCAAAGTGAATCACCTCACACTTTTCCGCATTAAACTCCATTTGCCACCTCTCAGCCCAGCTCTGCAGCTTATCTATGTCCCTCTGTAACCTACAACATCCTTCCGCACTATCCACAACTCCACCGACTTTGGTGTCATCCGCAAATTTACTAACCCATCCTTCTACGCCCTCATCCAGGTCATTTATAAAAATGACAAACAGCAGTGGCCCCAAAACAGATCCTTGAGGTACACCACTAGTAACTGAACTCCAGGATGAACATTTCCCATCAACCACCACCCTCTGTCTTCTTACAGCTCGCCAATTTCTGATCCAAACCGCTAAATCACCCTCAATCCCATGCCTCCGTATTTTCTGCAATAGCCTACCATGGGGAACCTTATCAAACGCTTTACTGAAATCCAAATACACCACATCAACCGCTTTACCCTCATCCACCTGTTTGGTCACCTTCTCAAAGAACTCAATAAGGTTTGTGAGGCACGACCTACCCTTCACAAAACCGTGTTGACTATCCCTAATCAAATTATTCCTTTCTAGATGATTATAAATCCTATCTCTTATAATCCTTTCCAACACTTTACCCACAACCGAAGTAAGGCTCACTGGTCTATAATTACCAGGGTTGTCTCTACTCCCCTTCTTGAACAAGGGGACAACATTTGCTAGTCTCCAGTCTTCTGGCACTATTCCTGAAGACAATGACGGCATAAAGACCAAAGCCAAAGGCTCTGCAATCTCCTCTCTAGCTTCCCAGAGAATCCTAGGATAAATCCCATCCGGCCCAGGGGACTTATCTATTTTCACAGGACAGAGGCAGAATTCCCTGCTCTTTATTGGATGCTCCCGTGGGAATATCCACGTTAAAAGGCAGGGAATTGGGTCCAATTTTTTAAAATATCTCAAACAATGCAGCACTCCCTTGGTAAACTTCTCCTTTTCGTCATTCCTCTTTCTTCCTTTAGGTTGTTCCTAAAAACCTACCTCTCTGAGCAAGCTTTAGCGGCTACGGCTCCTGTGAGAGTCCTTTGTTATGTTCTTGATGTAACATATAATTACATGCTATAGCTTTTGCAATAGAGCCAATTGAAAGTTTTGGAAATTGAGGCTGCAAATGTTTGGTGGGGAATGAAGACAAGTATTTGCAATGAAGACAAATATAGTGATTGCAACAATGTAAGCCAGCTGGACTTCATAGAATATGAGTTCACTGACTGGGGCTGTTAAACTGGTCCAATCAGGAAGCCCTGGCTGTCAAGAGATATGGGGCGCCTGAGTGTCTGATTCAGTGAGACACAGTGCTGCAGTCAAAGAATGTATAAAGGGTGACTTGTGACAGGATACTGGCCTCTGCAGAGTTATTTCAGCACAGATCAGCTGATTTGTAACGGAATGGCTGGACTATCTCCAAGCGGGTGAATAGCACACTTGCATTCCTACATCCCACCCTCAGCATTAGCCTCACCTTAAGTTGTGGAGCGAGGCATGAACTCAAAATAGCAGCAGCATCACTCCCTGAAAAGCTATTAACAGCTGTAGGGTAGCTATGAAGAGATTTTTATCTCGTTTTCATGTGCTTTCTGAATCTGTGCGAACAAATCAGGAGGGAGGGTGGCTAAAGATGTAGCGAATTGCCTCTCAAGATGTAGTGATTTCTTATTTTTCACACTTGCCACTTTTTCATTCATTTCACCATCATAATTGTCCACTTAAGTTATAATTAATCCCCTCTATATCGTGGCCTTCAGGTTACAGGAAAAAATCAGAGTGTCAGGGATATTGAACTCCTGAATGCCCGATTCCGTGAGAGGCAGTATGATAGTCAAAGGCTGTTCTTTTGTAAATAAAGCGTTACTTGGTGATGGGATAGCTTGTGGAATTTTTTTTATTTGCAAGAATGAGTGTGCTCAATTATTGTTAACTGCACAAACTGAAGCAGAAATTGTATTCTAAAAACTCATCAAAAATCTGATTGTCTACTCTTTAATAGAGTACGTCAACTATTGGGCAAATATGTAGTTAAGACAAATGCGTTCGAAGTAGATTGCTTGTCTTGTCACTGAGAGATGTCTGCTTGAAAATTATTTCTCCCTCGATAGCCTTAGAAACCCCAAGTCAAAGCCAGGAATCTGCAACAGGCCTGTCTGATACAACAGTGATTCTCTCCATCATCATTTGGCAAGTGCAAAACTCGCTATTGCCCTGTTGAGCAACAGATAAACCACACACAGCTGCAAGGAGAGTTGAAACATTCAGTTTGCTTTGGCTCCCGTCATCTTTTACAAGGCTGTAATGGCTTCCCAGAGAGCATGCATAATTCAGTTTCCATGCAGGATATGAAAAGGCAGTAAAAGACTAAAGGAATGAAGGGGCAAGAGAGACAGAGAAGAAAGTGAAAGCATGATGGGGGACAGACAAGTGAACGAGAGAGACAAGGGACATAAAGAGGGCAAGGAAACACAGGGAGAAATGCAAAGGAATGAGAGAAAGGAATATGAGACACAAATGGGAGAGTTGGAGAGAAAGAGAGGGAAGGAAATGCTGAAAGATGAGAAGAGAGCAAGACAGAGAACATGCAAGAAATTCCACACTAAAACCAAAATACCCACGGACGCTGGAAATCTGAAATAAACATACAAAGTGCTGGAGAAACCCAGTAGGTTTGGCTGCATCTGTGGGGACAGGAACACAATCAACATTAAAGAACAGAAGAACTAGGAGAAGAAGTAGGTAATTCAGCCTTTCAAGCATGCTCTGCCATTTAAAATTATCATGGCTGATTTCATTTTGGTCTCAAATGTTCTTCACTGATCATTCTCTTAAACGCCTTAATCCATCACTATTAAAAACAAACCTAGGTGCTCCTTAAATGTATTCATTATCCCACACTTTGAGTCTTGAATTCTACAGATGCATGATCCTTTGAAAGAATTAATTCCTCCATAGCTCTGTTTTAAATCTGTCATCCCTTTGATTGCCAAGTCCAGTATAACTCTTCCCTGTGAAGAAATTCCATGCTCCTCTTTTGAATAGAGAATTTTCTATGTCTTGAGCAGGCAAACAGGACCTCAGTTTAGCCTCTCACCTGAAAGATGGCATCTCTGACAATGCAGAAATCTCTCAGGGCTGCACTGCTGTCTCACTCATTCTCTGTCACTCTCAGCTATTCACTGCTTTGTGTCTTGTCCGGCCATTCTCACATTATTCATGAAATCTGGATTGTATGCAATCTCTTGAAAGCTATTGCAGACTTGTCGAAGGTTACCAGAGCTGATGCAAACTAAGTACTTAAACCTTCACTACATCTTCTGTTGTTCCTCCTGTGTGTGGTTTAATTATTGCTCAACAGGCCATAGTGATTTCTGCACTTGTCAAAAGGTGACTGGGTGGATCAATTTTGAAAGTTTTGCTGTTGAGTGAGTGAAACCAATGGTGAAAAGTTTCAGAAAAGGAACAAGAGGGAAGCAAAGCAGTACAGGATAGTAGACAGAGAAGCAGAGGAACACAAAGGGAGGAAACCCAAATAGGGAGATAAAAGGAGATGGTTTAAAACAGCAAAATAAGCAGACTGACCCAAGAGGTGAAACAAAGATTGAGTAACAGAGACAGAGGAGAAAGAAAGTTAGGTAGGAGACAATCACACGCAGACACCGAGAGACAGGTTGAAAGGTACACTGGAGAAACAGTGACAAACAACAACAGACAGATGGAGAAGCAAACTGATAGTGAAGAGACTGAGAGAGGGGGGTGGACAGACAGAACTGGATAGGATGAGGAACAGACAAAAGAGAGACAGAGAGAAAGAGGGAAGGGGATAGGAGATAGATACGTATACGAAGAGACTGTGACAGAGAGGGGAAGACTGCAGAGAAACATAATGCCAAAAGTTGAAAAACAGGCAAGAATTCAGAGCGAGGATTGTAAATGTCCAAAATACAGTGTGTAAAGCTCTCCAAGACTAGGTGATATCTTCACTTCAGCAATCAATCCTACTCCAGCTTAACTGGACTTTTACATCAGTCACTAAGGCACTGTTACAGTCATTAAAGTGAATCAACAAGGCAGCTGAAAGTTTCACTCAATGACGCGTTTTGATATGAATTGCGTCAGTGTTGCGCCATGTTTGTCAGTTCTCAACAAAAATACACCTCTGTCATGGCCAAAAAAGACTTCATTCTTTCAATAAGAAAACTAAATAGTTCCACTCCTCCTCTAAGTTTGATGCCATATGAACAGAAGGAATTAAAAAGGTTCATCCTTTCAAAAAACATTTCCAAGGCATGAAGTGCTGCAATATGAGACTTGAAGTGGCACACTGTGAGTGCTAGTTTGTGAACATCTTCATGTTGCCTGTTGAACAATAAATGCAAGTTTTTTCATGAAAATTATTCTAATGTTCTTTAAGATAATACCACAGTTACAACAGCGGGAAATGGAATTTCAGTCAAATCCATACAGTGTTTGGATGCTAATATTCCAATGACATAATTGGACTAATATTGACATGCATACAACTGCAAATTTTCAGACAGTAATTCTACAAGATTCCAGCTGTTTAATTACGTTGATTTTCGGACAATGCATCTGTGCTCGTATCCATGTTGTCTTAGGTATACTTGAACTGCATTTTTCATTTCCATTCTATCATCGAGCCTCAAACTGGCCTCTTTCACTCTAACCTTAGCATGTCTGATGCCAAGACCAACATTGACTCTCCCAATTCCCTCTTTGTGTCCTATCCGCCACCAACTTCAACTTATTGAAATCTGTTCTACTCAGGTCCTAATCCAGCACCAATTCTCATGTCTCGAGTCCTTTACTTCTGTACCTATCTCTGTTTCTCCAGTCTCTGTTGGTCCACTCCTGTGATTCACTCCCAGTCGTCTGAAGCCACAGATTTAAAACTCTTATTTTTGTGTTTAAATTGCTTCGGCTCCTCACCCCTCTCGACCCCAGCAGCCCTACAATCCTTTCTGTTCTTCCAACATTGCCCCTCTATGCAATACCCACTCGCTTCACCCTCTCAGTTGAGGCTAGTGTGGAACTATGGATCAATCCACATTCTGAAGCGGGAACAAGTTTGCCTCCCAGAAACTCTTGATGGATATCCTTCAGTCATTCACAAATCCTGGTTTGCTCTTCCCCTTCCTCGTCCATCCCTTTCTACTGGGAAAACTGAGCCCTTGAATGTCCATTCTAATCAGCAGCTGAACATCAGGGGCTCCCTCCTATTTCTTTCGCATGTCCTTTTACAAGACTGCGAGCCATGCCTTCTTTTATGTTTCTGAAAAAAAATCTAAAAGAAAACGTTAACTTTAATCCAAGTGTTCAGACAGGTTCAAACTCAAACGGGACTCAAACTCAGACCTTTCAGTCCAGAGGAGCGGCACCACCACTGTTCACCCTCCTCCTCACCCCACCCCTCCAACATGATGAAACAAAGTCCTCCTGAAATTTCTACCCCTTCCTCACCTCGTTACTGCCTTAAAAATACCTCAAGCCCTTCATCATCTCTCCCAATATCTCCTCCCTTGGCTCCATGTTGACTTGTATCTGATGAGTGATGCCCTTGTGAAGCTTCAGGTTGTTATTTTCTCTAGATGAGGTGCTAACTAAATGCAGGTCACCGTTGTGGTATAAATACACTCGTGTATAGCCGGGTTCACATGTTAGATTCTGTCATTTCAAGGGCAAAATGTTTTCTGCTTTTTAAATGACAAGTTATGGTCACTTGTGATTTGTTTGAAGCAAGGCCTCTCTTCAATTACTGACAGTGGAAGCTCCTAATTTCTTCTTCATTGAAGTTAGACGCAACAAAACTAACAGTACACTCAGGCCATCTGGCAAAATATAAATCATGCCAGCTTTTACACTCTCCCTCGCAGAAAGCTAATTGATATTCTAAAATGCACGGGTATATACAAACATGAAACTCAGAAACCCACCGAGCAGGAAGGTCAGTGCCAAAGTCATGGTTTTCTGCACTGCTTCAGGATGAAGGCAAGCATTTTTTTTTCCTTAGCAATGATGATACTTGTGATACTGATTTATGAAGCTGAAGCTACCAGTCTATAATAGTGCTGCGGTATTGCCTTGTGTCCATTATGCACTTGCTCTCTGCCCCTGGTGGCCTTGTAATGTTTTTAGATGCTTCAGAGTCCATCGATATTAAATTTATGGAGAGTAATTTAATTGTGTTATTGATGTGCGGGTTTAAACATTTCTTTAATTCTGATTTATTATCATTGCAATACGCACATCAATCACAATCCTCATGGATTCAGGAAATCATCTTTTCTGCGCAGTATACACAATGTACAGGAATTATTTCAGAGATGTTTTGCTCTGCGTGTTTCACATTTAATACCTCATATCATTGGTGCACTTTTCGATCAATCACCTACCCACCTTCTCACCCTGTTGCAAACCCTTTGCACTCTCGTATTGTACCCGATTGTCCCTGGGGGCCATTTAGACTTCAGTAAGTGACCTCGGCAACTTATCGACTTGGCTTTACTTTGTCCAACCTTAACGCCATCAGAATCAGAGAGAGAGAGAAGGACAGCCAATCCTGGCTGGATTTGAAAACAGGCTACAGAGCTCAGAAGGGAATATATCAATTTCCAACCACAGTTTTGCATGCACTTCCTACTTAATTTGCCAGCACCACCGGTGAAAATGACAAGAGCTGTAGAGAAACATTAATTCATTTCAGTCCCCCCAAGAGTATAAAATTGCCAGACAATGAAACATATGTAATGCTCAATTTTAGCGCACAGAAACTTGCCAAAAGCATGAGGACTCAAAGCATTGATAAGCTCTTCAGAGCTGACTTTTGCATATTCAATCAACTGTCCAACAGAGTCTTTTGGGTTATGGAGGGTTTTATATACGAGTTGTTTCAAACCTGCCCCTTGACCATAAAGCAATCCCAGATCAAGTGTGGCAAATGTGCAAATGATGATTAGAGCTCTTTCTCATCAAAATGCTGTTGTGTATTGACGTAAATGTGTTGGACTGTAACTTTAAGAGTCTGATCATCTGACACCATGATGGCATCATTTTGGAGGGAAGTGGCTCAGTGAAACCTTGCTGCTTTGTAGAGTGAACAGCCCATACAACACCTGCTCTTGTTGAATCCTTTGGGCCCTGAAACTGCTTAAATTGTGACAAATGTGTTGGCAAACATAACCAGGTCAGGTCAGTGTGGAGGTTCAGGATGAAGTCAAGCTCCCTCTAACAAGTCTAACTGACTATTCTTCGGCCAAACAGAGGAAGAACAGTGGAGCTGTCAGGCTCAATGGAAACTTGCAGAACCTCTGGGTAGTGGGTATAAGCTACATTCAGTTGGAGGTGAATGCATCTCCAGGTTGAAATGTGGAGTACTGAGAGAGTGCTGAATTGATTAAATAATCAACAATGGATCCACATGCCTACTGAGATGGACATGAAGGATCCATTGGCACAGGAGAGGGGACTCAATCCTGGTATCATTATAAGTATTTATGCCTCAACTATCACTGATTTGAGCCTTTACAACACGGATGTTTGTGAAATGTACGAGCTGCCACATTTCTGGCATTAGGACAATGATGAAGCCTTGCAATGTCCTGCCGTTGCAAGGGATGGTTATAAAAATACAAAGTCTTGAACTTGCAGCAAGTACTATTTGAGACAACAGATCCAATCTAGCTGCATGAATTCAGGACCAGGGAGGAAAGTTCTGATTGAGTTCAGTTTACTGCCTGGTCTACAGCAATACTCAAACCTTCTAACTTTGTTTTCCTTCCAAGTTAGTCCCATTGAATATGCAAAAATAAGTCCATGCTGACTCTCAGTTGAAGCACTGAGGGAATGCTGTACTCTCAAAGAGGTGCAGCCTTGCAGATGAGACATAAAGTCAAGGAGCTATCTACTTCAACAGAAACAGGAGGTGCTAGACAAAGCCAGCAGGTCTGGCAGCACCTGTGGAGTTAAGGTTTCAAGTCCAGTGACTCTTCATCACAGCCTTTGCACATGCTCAGGTTGATGTGAAAAATCCCACTGCACAATTTCGAAGAAGAGCTGTTATCACCAGGTTCCCTGGCCAATATCTACCTCCTCACCCCAGTCAACACCACTAGAAATGGATTATCTGGTTACAATGGGGTCACAGTGCTGCATTCAAGTTGGCTACAGCATTTTCAATGTTTGCAACGACGATAGCACTTCAAAGGGACTTCACTGGCTGTAAAATTCTTTGAGGTATGTAGTGACAGTGAAAAATATTACATGGCTGCAGGATTTTTGCTTCCCACCTGTTCTGCTGCAGAGTTGGCCGACATCACCAAAGTCCGGTCCATAAGACATCTTTTCACTTATGGCACTGGTCCAAGTCTGACGACAAAAGAAAATACTGACCCACAATTTTTTTTTAATGTTCTTCGAGACAAGTAACTCATTAACTTGCTTGAGGAGCGCGTGAGGAACACTGGCACAGGCAGATTCTGAGCTGCTGTGCCTAAAAGATCCTACTAATGAGGTGACATCCTCGGCAAGGCTCAAAGTCTTTGATGAAAGTCCCCTGTGTGATCCTTAAATTGAGGCAAAATGTTGCAGCTGCTGGAAATCTCAAACAAACACACAGAATGCTGGAGAATCTCAGAAGGTCTGACAGCTTGAGACAGAACCTGAGTTGACATCATGAGTCTGGGATGACCTCTTAGAATCCTAACAGTGTGGAAGCAGGCTATTTTGCCCATCAGGTCCACCCTGCCCCTCTGAAGAACATCCCACCCAGACCCAACACTTTTCCCTATCCCTGTAACCCTGCATTTTCCATTGCTCATCCACCTAGCCTGCACTCCCTGGACACTATAGGCGGTTTAGCACAGCCAATCCACCCTAACCGGCACATGTTTGGACTGCGGAAGGAAACTGAAGCACCCAGAGGAAACCCATGCAGAGTTGGGGGAAAAATGTGCAAATTCCACACAGACAGTCACCCGAGGCTGGAATTGAACTCAGGTCCTTGGTGCTGTGAAGCAGCTGTGTTAGCCACTGAGCCACCACGCTGTCCTTTCAGAAGAGGAATCGAACCAAACACAAAATGCTCACTCTGTTTTGTTTCATTTATTCATTTTTGTGGGACGTGAGCGTCGCTGGCTGGACCAGCATTTATTGCCTGTCCCTAGTTGCCTTTCAGAAGGTGGTGGTGAGCCTTCCTTCTTGAACCGCTGCAATCCACCTGCTGTGGGTTGACCCATAATACCATGCAGGATGGAATTCCAGGATTTTAATCCAGCGACAGGAAAGGAACGCTGATATATTTCCAAGTCAGGATGATGAATGGCTTGGAGGGGGACTGGAAGGTGGTGGTGTTCCCATATGTCTGCTGCCCTTGTCCTTCATGATTGAAGCGGCTGTGGGTTTGGAAGGTGCTGTGAGAGGATCTTTGGTGAATTTCTGCAGTGCATCTTGTCGATAGTGCACACTGCTGCTACTGAGTGTTGGTGGTGGAAGGAGTGGATGCTTGTGGATGTCGTGCCAATCAAATGGGTTGCTTTGACCTGGATGGTGTCAAGCTTCTTGAGTGTTTCACACATCCAGGCAAGTGGAGAATATTCTATCACACTCCTGACTTGTGCCTTGTAGATGGTGGACAGGCTTTCGGGAGTCAGTAGGTGAGCTACTTGCCACAGTATTCCCAACCTCTGAACTGCTCTTGTAGCCACTGCACTTATGTGGTGAGTCCAGTTGAGCTTATGATCAATGATAACTCCCAGGATGTTGATGGTAGGGGATTCAGTGATGGTAACACCATTGAATATCAAGGGGCAGTGGTTAGATTGTCTCTTATTGGTGATGGTCATAGCTCGGCATTTGTGTGGCACGAATGTGACTTGCCACTTGTCAGCCCAAGTTGGATATTGTCCAGATCTTGTTGCATTTGGACACAGACTGCTTCAGTGTCTGAGGAGTTGCGAATGCTGCCGAATATTGTGCAATCACCGCAAACATCCCCAGTTAGGACCTTGAGATGGAGGGAACATCATTGATGAAGCAGGTGAAGATAGTTGGGCCCAGGACATTACTGTGAAGAACTCCTACAAAGATGTCCTGGAGCTGAGATTGCTGACCACCAACAACCATGACCATCTTCCAATGTGTCAGGTATGACTAACCACCAGAGAGTTTGCCCCCTGATACTCATTGATTCTATCGTGGCCCTTTGATTCAAAGAGTTTGATAATTTTCTGGAGAACCTTCCATGATTTTGCTTTGTATGAGGAGGCATAAATGCTGCCAACTGTACCTGAAACTCAGTTTGAGATTTCTGTCCTTTATGCTGAACTTTATTGCTCACATCACATGTTCTTATGGCCTTCAGCTGGGTCTAAGCGCCAAGTTCATATTGAAGCTTCAGGAAATGTGCACTTTCAATTCCAACTGGAGGAGGACTGCTGATTACTCTTCAGATTTTAACAACTGGTATACAAAAGAATATTTTCTCCCAAAAGCCTAGATATAGCGACTAACATTAACCCATCTGTGGCTATCTCCATCTCAAACAGGTATGTTACTTTGGAGAAAAATCAGTGTCGGGTCTGATGACCCTTCCTCAGAACCTGAGACGTTAACTCTGATTTTTCTTCGCAGATGCTGCCAGACCTGCTGAGCTTCTCCAGCAACTTCTGTTTTTGATCCTGATTTACAGCATCCGCAGTTCTTTCGGTTTTTACGCTGTTTTGGATATTGTAGTGGGGATGGGGGAGGGGGCTGAGTGGAAAAACCTCTCAGAGGAGTGACAGCCAGGTTTCTGGTACCATGACTGGTTCTACTGTAATGAGGGGTAAGTCAGGTTCCAAGCGATCGATTGTCATCAGGTACCCTCTAGCTTGGGGACGCAGACTGAAGGTTCTGCAACCATCAGCAAAACATCAGGATGGTGTGTTGCCTCACTAGTGCCAGGGTCAAGGACGTCTCTGAGAGGGTGCAGAATATCCTGTAAGGGGAGTGCGACCAGCAGGAGGTCATTTGCGCAAGTTGGTACCAACAAAATAGTTAGGGAAAAGGACGAGATTCTGCAGAAAGAATATTGGAAACTAGGCATGAGGTTAAAATGCAGATCCTCGAGGGCAGCGATATCTGGATTACTCCCAGTGCCATGTGCCAGTGAGAGTAGGAATAGGAGGTTAGAGCAGATGAATGTGCAGCTGAGGAATTGGTGCAAGGGGGCTCAGATTCACATTCTTGGACCATTGGGATCTTTTCAGGGGTAGAAATGACATATATAAGAGGGATGGGTTCCACCTGAACTGGAAGGAGATTTGCTAGTGTTACTCAGAAGGCTTTGAACTGATAAGTTGTGGGGGGGTGGGAACCGAAACAATAGTGAGGAAAGAGAAAAGGCCAAGGCTGGTAGAGTAGATAAGAGGAGCAAGTCAAACAGTCAAGGCAGACAACAGCTTGGCAGAGAACAAGACAAAGACTGACAAATTAAACTGTGCTTAGTTCAATGCAAGAGGCCTGACAGGTAAGGCAGATAAACTCGGGGCATGTTGGGAACATGGGACTGCAATATCATAGCTATTAAAGAAATATGGCTCAGGGATGGACAGGACTGGTAACTTAATGTTCCAGGTTACAGATGCTAGAGGAAGGATAGAAATGGAGGCAAGAGAGGAAGGGGAGTGGAGTTTTTGATTAGGGATAACATTAAGGCTGTACTCAGGGAGGATACTCCTGGGAGATCGCCCAGTGAAGTTTAATGGGTGGAACTGAGAAATAAGAAATGGATGACCACCTTGTTGGGACTGTATTATAGCGCCCACAACCACCCCCCCTCCCAACCCATAGTAAGGGGAAATTGAGAAACAAATATATAAAGAGATCTCAGATATCTGAATGAATAATAGAGTTGTAATGGTCAGAGAGTTTCACTTTCCAAACATAAACTGGGATTCTCATTTGTGTTAAGGGCTTGGATGGGGATGAATTTGTTAAATGTGTACAAGAAAGCTTTCTTATCCAGTATGTGAATGTGCCTACTACAGAAGGAGCAAAACTTGACCTACTCTTGGGAAATAAGGCAGGGTAAGTGGCTGAGGTGTCAGTGGAGGAGCACTTTGGGGCCACTGACCATAATTCTATTAGTTTTCTAAAGTAGTTATGGAAAAAGATGTAGCTGATCAATAAGTTAAAGTTCTAAATTGGAATAAGGACAATATTGATGGTATTAGATAGGAACTTTCAAAAGTTGATTGGGGGAGGCTATTCGCAGGTCAAGGGACGGTTGGGAAGTGGGAGGCCTCAAAAATGAGACAACAAGAGTTCAGAGACAGTACGTGCCTGTTAGTGTGAAGGGCATGGCTGGGAGGTGTAGGGAATGCTAGATGACTAGAAAAATTGATGTGGTCAAGAAAAAGGAGGAGATGTATGTCAGGTACAGGCATTGAGTCAATCCCTGGAGGAAAGTAAGGGCAGTGGAATATGCTTAAGAGGGAAATCAGAAGGACAAAAAGGGGACATGAGGCAGCTTTGGCAAACAGAGTTAAGGAGAACCCAAAGGGATTCTGTAAGGACATTAAAGGCAAAAAAAGTAACTAGGGAGCAAATAGGGCCCCTTAAAGATCAACATGTCCATCTATGTGTGGAACCACAGGAGATGGGTGAGATACTAAATGAATATTTCATCTCAGTATTTATGATGGACAAAGACATGGAACCTAAGGAATTTGGGGAAATAAGTGGAGATGTCTTGAAAAGAGTTCACATGACAGAAGAGTGAGTGCCGGATGTCTTAAAACACATAAAGGTAGATAAATCCCCGAGACGTGATCAGGTGTTTTCCAGAACTTTGTGGGAAGCTCAGGAAGAGATTGCTGGGCCCCTTGCTGAGATACTTGTATCATCGACAGTCATGGGTGAGGTGCCAGATGACTGAAGGTTGGCTAATGTGGTGCCATTATTTAAGAAAGGCCGTAAGGAAAAGCCAGGGAACAATAGACTGATGAGCCTTATGTCAGTGGTGGTTAAGGCAAGGACTGATTAGCGATACTCAACATGGCCTCGTGTGTGGGACATTGGGTCTCACTAACTTGATTGAGTTCTTTGAAGAGGTGATAAAGAAGATTGACAAAGTCAGAGCTGTAAACGTTGTCTGTACAGGCTTCAGCAAAGTGTTCGACAAGGTTCTGCACGGTAGCCTGGTTAGCAAGGTGAGATCACACGGAATACAGGGAGAGCTAACCAAATGGATACAAAATTGGCTTGAAGATAGGAGACAGAGGGTGGTGGTGGAGGGATGCTTTTTCCAGATTGGAGACCTGTGACCAGCGGTGTGATGCTTTACATTATTTACATAAATGACTTGAATGTGAATACAGGAGGTATAGTTAGTAAGTTTGCAGATGACACCAAAATAGGTGGTGTAATGAACGTTGAAGAAGATTATTCCAGAGTACAACAGGGCCTTGATCAGATGGGCCAACAAGCTGAGGAGTAGCAGGTGGAGATAAATGTAAACTGTTGCATTTTGCTAAGGTAAACTAGAGCAGAACTTACACAATTAATGGTAGGGCCCTGGGGAATGTTGCTGAAAACAGAGACCTGGGAGTGCAGGTGCGTGGATCCTTGAAAGTAGAGTCGCAAGTAGATAGGGTAGTTAAGAAGGCATTTGGCACACTTGCCTTTATTGGTCAGTGAAGTGAGTACAGGAGTGGGGACGTCACGTTAAGGCTGTACAGGACATTGGTGAGGCCACATTTGGAGTCTGTTCAGGGAGAGGTGTTGCAGAGATCTCCCTACGTTAAGGCTCAGTTATCAATGTAATGCAGGCTGATGGTGGGGTCCTGCCAATCCCACCAAAATGCCAACGTGCACACTTGTGAACTTGCTCACGATGAATAGGGAAGTTGCTCAGGCTGCTGAAACTGAAAGCGGGCAAGAGTTATATTTAACAGAATTACCTTGGATTGTCTGGAACTTAGAGCTGATGACGACACTCCATCCACCAATTTGAAACTCACTACCCCCCCCACCGGCGATGGACAGTGGCAACAGTGTGTATACACACACAACACAATCCCTGGATGAAGGTCTTGTCATATGAGGAGCGGTTGAGGACTCTGGGTGTGTACCAGACCGAGTTTAGAAGGATGAGGGAGAGATCTGACTGAATCTTACAGAATACCTAGAGGCCTGGATAGAGTGGACCTGGACAAGATATTTCCACTAGGAGGAGAGACTAGGACCTGAAGGCACAGCCTCAGAGTGAAGGGACGACCTTCAAAACTGAGATAAGAAGGAAGCTCTTCAGCCAGAAATTTATTGTCCCAGAGAGGATGTCATTGAGTATATTTAGGACAGAGATAGGTAGTTTATTGATTAGTAGGGGTGTCAAGGGTTATGGGGAGAAGGCAGGAGAATGGGATTGAGCAACGTACCAGTCATGATCAAATGGCACAGCAGATTCGATGGGCCAAATGGCCTAATTTTGTTCCTATATCTTATGGTACTATAGCCAAAACTCCTCCGATAGCATGTTACACACCTGCAACCTCTGCCAGGTGGAAGGACAGGGTCAGCCAGTGCATAGGGACACCATCACTTGCAAAATGCCCTCCAAGCCACACACCATCTTGACTGAGAAACATATCACTGTTCTTTCAGTGGTGCTTGGTCAAAGTCCTGGAACTCCCTCCCAAACAGTCTTGAGGCTCTCCCCACACCAGATGGACTGCAGTGGTTCAAGGAGATGGCTCACCACCACCTTTTCAAGGGAGACTTGGGTTGGGATAAATGCTGTCCCAGCCAGTAACAGCCACAAAAGGTAGAAAAAAAGACAATCAGTTTGAAACCCATAAAGTTCTTCAAGGGCTTGTGAAGGTAGATGCTGAGACGCTGTTTCCCCTGAACAGGGGAGTCTAGGACCAAGGTCTATAGTCTCAGGATCAGGGGTCAGATATTTGGGGCTGAGATGAAGCCAAGTATCTTCACTCAGAGGCTTGCAAAGCTTTCTAAGTTTCTAGGACAGAGAACTTTAAAGGCTCAGTCATGGACTGCACTCAGGATAAACACCGTCAGATTTTTAGACACTCAGGGAATTTGAGCTATGAGGCTGGAAAGGCTCAGGGTATTTTGTTTCAAGCAGAGAAGGCTGAGGAGGGTCTGACTGAAGTGTACAAGATTATGAGGGCTTGGACAGGTTGAATGGAAAGCAGTTCTGCCCCTGAGTTGGAGGATCAATAAATGGAACAGAGGTTTAACATGAAAGGCAGAGGTTTTGTGGGGATATGAAGAAAAGGTGTCACATACAGAGGATTCTGGGAATCTGGAATGCACTTCCTGGGAGGGTGGTCGAGACAAGAGACCACACAAACCTTTAAAAAAGTAACAAAAACGGAAATTGCTGCAAAAGCTCGACAGGTCTGGCAGGATCAGTGGAGAAAAATCAGAGTTAACCTTTTGGGTCCAGTGACCCTTCCTTAGAACCCTCAGACCGTTCCGTTTTTGTTGCTCATTTCCAGCATTTGCAGTTCTTTCAGGGTTTCCCTTTAAATAAGTACTTGGATGAGCACTTGAAACGTTCAAGGTTACAGGCCAAGTGCTGGAAATTCATGTAGGTAGGTCAGCTCAAACGTGTCGAGCCAAAGAGCCTCTTCGTTGATGTATGACTCTTGTGAGTCGAGGGATATGGGAACAGGGCAGAGGCAAGCAGTTGAAGATCAACCATGGTGGCTGCCTGAGGCTCAATGGGGTGACATCCTCTCCACTTTATGGTCTTCTGTTGACAATGGTGACAACAGGGGAGTGGGTGCATTATAAAAATCAGCCTCACCTGGAAATACATGGACACAAGGGTGCTCATCATCACATTCCATTTCCATCATACTCACCACCCATCCCTCCCTTCGATTGCAGTATTTCATTTACCATTTTAGTCAGTGCACAGGACAGAACAGCAGCTGTCTCACCTCTCTCTACTCTCAGGGCAGAAAGACAAATATTCAGAAGTCAAAGACTTAAGCTTTCTGTGCAGAGTGCAGGGGACGTGCAGTTTGGCAGTGTCTGTGTAGCGGACATGCTTTAAAAGAAGTTAATTGGGCAGTAAAGAGGGAGCAAAGCTGCTGGACCCTTGTGTGGAGATAATTAAGAATTCAGCAGTTTCTCTAAAATTAGATCTGCCTTAGTGAAGAGCCCACAAAAAGGTTCCAGGCAATCATGTCTCAAATTCCCAGTTGTGGCTCACAAATAATCCACACTATTGTTCAAGACTCCCACTCAACAAGCTGCTGATAATCCTCCCATTATTGAACTCTGGAAGGGCAGATATCAAATCTTCAGATTTGTAAAACAGGATGTACATAACACTGTATATCAATTGCTGAGCGATTCATTTTCCTTTATAAAGGCATAAAAGCTGAGTATTCTATTTGTCCTTGGTTCTGGGTTATTGTTGACAGTGTGGTCCTTTGTTTACCTGATCACAAAGGTATGGACAGCCATAACATTTCAAACCAAACTCGGTAGTCCTTTTTATTTCAGTTTACAGAGTGATAATAAGCATGTTTACCTTCGTGTTTTAATGAGTCAGACCACTTTTATTCATTGTTTAGGTGAAGATGAGAGATGCAGCAGACTCAGAGTTGGAACAAACTTGCTGAGCACAGCAGTCTTAAGAGTAGTACAGATACCAAACGCTATCAGTCAGGTGACAGCGGTACAGGCTGGGATCCAGGAAAGCTGAGTGCGGCTCTCACACAAATCATTCAGCACTTAACCTGCAGGAACATGGGGCATTTGTGAGTTCAGCTCCACACTATTGGTAGGATATTCACCAAGTGAGGTGTTAGAGGGTGCTGTGTGTATGGAATGAGCTGCTGGAAGAGGTGATGGAGACGGGTACAATTACAACATTTAAAAGGCATCTGGATGGGTACATGAATAGGAAGGGTTTAGGTGGACATGGGCCAAATGCTGACAAGTGGGATTAGATTAATTTAGGATATCTGGTCGGCATGCATGAGTTGGACTGAAGGGTCTGTTTTTGTGCTGCACAACTCTATGCACGCTCTTCCAAAATACTTTCAATTTAATGTGACAACTCTACTCTCACTGGAACAAGTCCCAAATGAATCAGGTCAGATAAATGACACGGGGAGGAAAAAAAGTCACGTTAATGTTTCAGTTCAAAGACCTTCCATCAGAACCAGTTTGTGTAAGAAGTTTAACCTCAGACCTTTCTGTCTTCGCAGATGCTGCCAATTTTACAATTTTAATTTCATGTTTTTCAGCTTCTGCAGTATTTGGCTCAAGAGCTTTCCCCTTGCAAATCAGAATCTATGCTAAACATCCTTAGACTTGACAAGATGAACTTGAATTCCTTGACAGCACTTTTTCGAGAAAATCCAGGCAGTGTCCACTCTCTTGCTATTCAGTCAGAAGGTAGTGGGTGGGTTCCAAATCCCACTCCAAAGTCTTGAGCCCAAGATCCAGGCTGACAATTTTCATGCAGCACTGAGAGTGTGCCACACTGTCAGAGGTGCTGTGTGCCCGGTGAAATGTCAGCCCCTCAGCTGCACACGGTATCTTGTTGCAAGATGAGGAGTTGTTTTCAGTTCCCTCAGCTGTTATTGATCCTTCAGTCTGATGCTGGATGGTTGCCAAGTGGGCTTTGATCGCTCTTGGTTTATTTTGAATCCAAACCAAAGCCTTAGTCTGACCGTCCCCCTGGGTTCATCCTCCACAGAATTGTCACAATCAATTAGAGTCTACTCACCAAACAAACAGTACTCTGCGTCTCAGACAATATGGGTTGGTCCCTCTTAAAACTGGCTTCCTTGCATGTGTTCTGAACAGACCAGACAAAATGTTCAGCGGCAAGAATCTTTTTATGGCTTACAGCTTATCCATGCATTTATTTCAGTGCTGTTTTGTGGGATGTGGCTGGATGTTTGCCAACAAGTACCCTACATTAACAGTAGTGACTACCTTTTCAGAAGAGCTTAATTGGCTGTAAAGTGCTTTGTGTTATCCTGAGGCCATTGAAGAAGCTGTATAAATGCAAGGTTTTTGCTTCTTTTTATCTCTTTTAATACAACTGAGAGACAACGGTGCATAATGGTGCTCTTGGGCCTTCTAATAAATGCTCAGGCTGAATCGATACAACTTTAAATTCTGCTGTAGGGGCCTGTCTGTGTCTTATTCGGCTGTTACTGAGACGTATGGGCAATGATTAGCAATATAAAGAAGTGTACAGCCAGGCCCAAATCAAAAGGCAGGAGAAGCTTAGGCCCAAATCATAGGGAGTGGGCCATGTGCCAGGTTGGTTCAGAGGATGGTCTCCGATATCACATTGGGTTGGACAGCTCTGTTGACACCATCTTTGTGAGAGGGGAGACAGGGACAATATGCAGCAGCAGGAGTGCTTTCTGCTAGATTCATGGGCCATGCAGGAGACTGGACTTTAGCAGAGAGGATGGTGGGTGGGGGGAACCTAGGCACCTGAAATGAAAAGAATTTTGCAAACTAGAAAGCAGCAGATATTCATCTCATACGTGCCACGGCTGGAGTAGCACTATGTTGGACATTGTTAAGGGTGAACCCTTCCTGTCACTCCACCCCACCAGTACGCCTCAGTTCTCAGAGCACCCTTCCACCACCCAACTCATTCACCCCAGCCCGACCCACCTGCCCCCACCACCCCAGCCCGACCCACCTCGCCCGACCACCCCAGCCCGACCACAACCTGCTCTCCCCGACGGCCACCTTCACCTCCACCAACCCGTCTACCCCACCCTCAACCAACCCGTGTCAAAGCATCTCTTGTTTCATTTGCTCAGAGGAATACAGTCATAGAGATGTACAGCACAGAACGAGACCCTTCGGTCCAACTCGTCCATGCCGACCAGATATCCAAAATTAATCGAGTTTCATTTGCCAGCATTTGGCCCATATCCCTCTAAATCCTTCTTCTTCATGGACCCATCCAATTGCCTTTTAAATGCTGTTTTTTTACCAGCCTCCACGACTTCCTCGAGCAGCTCATTCTACAAACGCACCACCCTCTGCATGAAAAAGCTGCCCCTAGGTCCCTTCTAAATCTTTCCCCTCTCACATAAACTATGGCCTCTAGTTTTGGACTCCCTGTACCCTGGGAAAAAGGCTTTGGCTATTCACCCTATCCATGCACCTCATGGTTTTAGAAAGCAACACAAGGTGACCCCTCAGTCTCTGATGCTCTAGAAAAGATAGCCCCAGCCTATTCAGCCTCTCCCTACAGCTCAAACCCTTCAATATGGGAGACAGACCCAGAATATGGCACGAGGAAGTCAATTCCCGAGCTTGGAAAAGTGAAGGCAACTTAGGCAGATCAGAAGGTAAACAGAAGAGTCGGGGGGGTGGAGTTACTCATTCATAGGATCTGGGCATCACTGGTTAGGGCAGCATTCATTGCCCATCCCTGATTGCCCAGAGGGGAGTTGAGAATCAACCACTTTGCTGTGGGTCTGGATTCACGTGGAGGCTAGACAAGTTAAGGATGGCTGTTTCCTTCCCTAAAGGGCATCAGTGAACCAAATGGGTTTTTCATGACCATTGGCAATGGATTCATGGCCATAATTAGACTATTAATTCCAGATTTTTTTCTGAATTCAACTTCCAACATCTGCAGTGACAGGATTCGAACTTGAGTCCCCCAAACCTAGGTCTCTGGATCAATCATGATAATCAGTTCACCTGACGAAGGAGCAGTGCTCCAAAAGCTTGTGATTTCAAATAAACCTGTTGGACTCTCACCTGGTGTCGTGTGACTTCTGACTTCTGACTTCCAACACTAGCGTCTCCACATCATGGCTCCCAAAGACAAAAAAAAAGTAAGGAAGTAGAAAGGCCAGAGGAGGCAAAGTGAGACTCAATATGTTGTGAAAAGCAAAGAAAGAAACTTGGAAAGTGAAAGAATCAGAAAAAATTCAGAGACACCAGAGTGACTATGAATATTACTCTTCACAGACACACAAGTCCACTGCTCGTGATCGCCAAAATAGGTTTGACTTATACTTTTGACAGAGGCAGAAGAGGAACAAGAGGGCTATGGTATACAGGCTCAGTGCAAAAGACCTTTATTCCAAGATCTTTCGGTTCTGAGGAAGTGTCACACCTCTCTCGACAGATATTGCTAGACCTGCTGAGTTTCTCCAGCATTCTGAGCCCCACATGTCGAAAAATGATTTGAGACAATCTATGAAGGACTTTGTGAATTGCAATAGTGGATATGCGGCAACCAGTCTGCACCAGGTAAACTTCAACAAACAGCAATAAGATGACCAGACATAAATAAGAGTGTGGAGCTGGAGGGACACAGCAGGCCAGGCAGCATCAGAGGAGCAGGAAAGTTGACGTTTCTGAAGAAGGGTCC
>NC_063371.1:8653234-8726858 GCF_021869965.1 Rhincodon typus | reverse complement strand
TCCCAGGCCCCAAGAAGACTTTCCACATCAAGCAGATGTTCACCTGCACACCTGCCAATGTGGTATACTGCATCCGCTGTACCCGGTGTGGCTTCCTCTACATCGGGGAAACCAAGCGGAGACTCGGGGACCGCTTTGCAGAACACCTACGCTCGGTTCGCAACAAACAACTGCACCTCCCAGTCGCGAACCATTTCAACTCCCCCTCCCATTCCTCAGACGACATGTCCATCCTGGGCCTCCTGCAGTGCCACAACGATGCCACCCGAAGGTTGCAGGAACAGCAACTCATATTCCGCTTGGGAACCCTGCAGCCCAATGGTATCAATGTGGATTTCACAAGTTTCAAAATCTCCCCTCCCCCCACCGCATCCCAAAACCAGTCCAACTCGTCCCTGCCTCCCTAACCTGTTCTTCCTCCCACCTATCCCCTCCTCCCACCTCAAGCCGCACCTCCATCTCCTACCGACCAACCTCATCCCGCCCCCTTGACCTGTCCGTCCTCCCTGGACTGACCTATCCCCTTCCTAACTCCCAACCTACACTCACCTTTCCTGGCCCCATCCCCGCCTCTTCGACCTGTTTGTTTCCTCTCCACCTATCTTCTCCTCTATCCCTCTTCTATCCGCCTCCCACTCTCTCCCTATTTATTTCAAAACCCCCTTCCCCTCCCCCTTTTCTGATGAAGGGTCTAGGCCCGAAACGTCAGCCTCTCTGCTCCTATGATGCTGCTTGGCCTGCTGTGTTCATCCAGCCCTGCACCTTGTTGTCTCGGATTCTCCAGCATCTGCAGTTCCTACTATCTATTTTAATGCAAGTTCCTTTTCTGCCACTCTCAGGATCGTAATAGTTGTATTTCTGCAGCGCCCTCTGTCCCAGTCCCAAGGTGTGCCACCAATGAGGGTTGCTGCACAACATTCCACACCAAATCACATAAGGAGAGATCAGAGCTGATGACCAAAAGTTCTAGTAAAGTGAGAGATTTTACAGATTATTTTAAAGGGAAAGGGAAAAGGTAGAGAAGTGAGGTGGTGAGCAAGGGAATTCTAGAGGGAAATGAGACCACCAAAGTTGAAGTGGTAAAATTTGAGAATGAGGAAGAGACCAGAACAGACAACAATAAACCCGAATGACACTGTGCCATGCCTTGCTGTATTTCTACCCCAAACTCATTATACAGTACAATGGCACAAGCCTCGTGGTCTGTCCCTGCACCAACCCTAGCATTGGACATCTCCCTCGGTCTTCAGAAATGCCAAAACAGCACAGCACAGTGGGGTGCATTGTGACCGGGGGAACTTCATAGCTTCAGCAGAATGGCCTCAAGACAGTCAGTCTCCTGAAAGCCTCACATGGCAATGCTGGCAAACAATACCTCGCCTTGCAGCTAATCAATCAACTTGCTGTGCATGCTTCCCACAGACATTCAGTGTTTCCCTGTTACAAAGCAGGCCCAGATATCGAGATGCTGGGAGAAGGTTGGAGTTTGGGAGGAAGAAGACGATTGCTTTCCAGACACCCTTTAGAGGACAGGGTGTTTCAATGGACATCTGATGGCTGTGAGGATCCCTACTTCTGTTCTTCACAGTCTACTGCTACCCAATACCCGCTGTGACAAATTCCCGACTGATATTCATCTCACAGAGGTCTATTCTAAGGAAATGAAAAACTAGCATTTGGAAACACAAGCAGGCATTTGAAAGATGCAGGACCAGAACATAGGTCCTTGCAAACCAGTGGCTGTCAATGAGACAAAGCCACCATCTCCCGCCTTGATGGTGTATGTTGAACAGAAACGTGGCCATTGGCTGAGTACAGAATCTAGCCATACAAATCAGTTGTGACAATGTGCTTCAGATTGTCTGGACTAGTAAATTATATCAACATGAAAGAGTACCTAAGTTAAAATGTCATCACAAAAGACTCCATAATGGAATGATTTATCATTTTGGGAGTCTGTCTCAGCTTCTGCTTAATATCATGTAAAGAAAGCCAACAGATGAAAATGTACATTTCACTGCAGAGCACTGCATCCATGTTTCTCCAGTATCTCAGTCAACTGCGCGGTTAGAATTTGTTAACGCTGATTTCACAATTACTTTTTCTTCCTTCCCACACCCACCCCCCAACTCCCCCCAATATTTCTTGACTCCCTCCGTGGTTCCAAAGGTGTCAATTGTTCACCGTCACTTTGTCCATTTGTCTATCCTCCCACAGGGGAACCTGGACGGTCAGTGCAGCAACTCCTCACCGAGTGAGAAGGGCCAATGCCCATCATGACTCAAAACGCAGGCGCGGTCGAACACTGCTTATGGGGGAGTAATGCAGAGAGCTCATGTGGCTTTTCAAAAATCTCAATTCAGTTGGCAGAAATATTCAGAGCGAGAAGGAACCAGAGTCCATGACGAGAACATAGAGCTGTCAGGTGGCCGCAGTGGAAAGTGCCACTTGATCTTGCTTTTCAGAGGCATCAGCTGTGGCCTGGCAATTCTGTTGAGCCTCTGAGTCATAAGGCTGTGGCTTTGAATCTCGGCCAGGGAACTGAAGCACAAAATCATCTAGGCTGACATAGCAGTAGCTTGCTGAGGGGTTACTGCACTCTTGGAGGTGCTGTCTCTTGTTATAAAACATTAAACCAGGGCCATGTCTGCCTTCCTCAGGGAGATGTGAAAGATTTCATTCCACTATTTCCAAGAAGTGGAGGAAGAGCTCTCCAGAGTCCCCTGGATAATTCCTATCTCTCAAAGAACATGACCAGGCGAAACTAGGTGACTTGGTTATAGAGATAGTAAGAACTGCAGATGCTGGAGTCGGAGATAACACAGGGTGGAGCTGGAGGAACACAGCAGGCCGGGCAGCATCAGAGGAGCAGGAAAGTTGATGTTTCGGGTCAGGACCCTTCTTCATTTCTGACCCGAAACGTCAACTTTCCTGCTCCTCTGATGTCGCCTGGCCTGTTGTGTTCCTGCAGCTCCACCCTGTGTTATCACTACTTGGTTAGTTATCTCATTGCTGTTTAGGCAACTTTGCTGCTTGCTGAAATGACACTTCAGAGGCTGGTGTCCTATCACCAAGTCACTGTTTATTCGCACAAGTCTTTGACTTTAGTACTGCCTCATTCAGAGTCAGATACCAGAGTGTCAGTATCCTTGACACTCAATCTTTTTAGATCAGCCTGGGTTCCCTAATTGGACCAGATTTGCAGCCCCAGTCAGGGAACTCAGATTCTAGGTTCTCCACCTGACTGACTTCATTACAATCACTGCACATGCAACCAGCTAGCAACAATGACCACAATGCAAAAACACTCCATGAGGGGTAAAGTGCTTTGGGACATTCTCCTTTTGGAAAAGGCACTGTAAATCTTTCATCTCTTTAAACTTGCTCGTGGAAGTCCAATAACTTGCTGTCCTCATTCATCCTGGCCCTTCAGTGATATGCAGTCACACCAGAAACAATAATGTTCACACCGCAACCAACACCCCCAACCCTCGTCCTTCTCTGACATGACATGGAAGGGGCAATTTCATCTTTTTTTCCATTACTTCAGAGAAATCACAGAATCCCTACAGTGTGGAAACAGGCCCTTCGGCCCAACAAGTCCACACTGACTCTCAGAGCATCCCAACCAGACCCATCCCCCTATAACCCACCTAATCTACACATCCCTGAACACTACAGGCAATTTAGCATGGCCAATCCACCTAGCCTGCACATCTTTGGACTGTGGGAGTAAACCAGAGCACCCGGAGGGAACCCACGCAGACACGGGGTGGGGGGGGAAGAATGTGCAGACTCCACACAGACAGTCGCCCGAGGATGGAATCGAACCTGGGTCCCTGGCACTGTGAGGCAACAGCATTAACCACTGAGCCACCACTTGTTCACAGGATGTTGGCGTCATTGGCTAAGCCAGCATTTCTTAGCTCATCTCCATTTGCCGAGAGAGCAGCAAACAGTCAATTGAACTGCTCTGGGTCTGGAGTCGTGTGTGAGCCAAACTGAGTAAAGATTACAGATTTCCTTCCCTGAGGGACAAGAATGAACCATTTGGGCTTTTATGACAATTAGTGGCAGATCCAAAGCTGCTTTTTCTTATTCCAGATTGTTTTTCATTTTGAGTTAACTCAAATTTTAGCATTTGCCACAGTGGGACATGAACCCATATGTTTCAGAACTTTAGACATCAGGTCTAGATTACCAGTCCAGTGGCCTTACCATTACATCACTCTGCTTCCCCCAAGTAGCAGCCATTCAGCACAGTCCAAAACCCAGACGGTAAGGATCAGTCTCATGGAACCTTGAGAGAAAGAATGTTCAGGCTGGGGAGAGTTTCACTGTAAATTGTGTGTGTGTGTCTGTGTGTGTGTGTGCGCGTGTGCGTGTGTGCATGTTTGTGTGCGTGTCTATGTCTGTATTTGTGTGTGTACGTGTGTGTGCGCGCACATGTGTGATGTCTCTATGTTGAGGGACACATGATGTAAATTGACCAGAGAAACTGGGATTGTTCTAGAGTTTCAAAATCGTCAAGAGCTTTGACTGATTTAATAAGGAGATGCTACTTCCAATGACAGAGGGGTCACTAACCAGAGGACACAGACTTAAGGTAATTGCCACAAAAAGAAAAACAGACTTAAGGGCAGAAGAAAATGTCTTTTTAGGCAGCTGCAAGTCAAGATCTGAAATACAATGCCTGTAAGGTGTTTTAAGACTGTGGGCTTTAAGAGATTATTTTTTTCCTGGCATTTTTTAAACAAAGGTTTTAAGGCAGAGGTGATGACAGGTGTATTGAAAACTCGTAAAGTAAACAGCTTGTGAGTCCTTAGGTTTTTTTTTCTAAAGTTTCAGTAGCAGTTGCTGCTGGGGCTTGAAGAAGTGGCCCTGTTCCATCTCTGACTCCTCCCTTCCCTTCCTTGACATTTATGTTTCTCTTTCTAATTTTCTCCCCTCTCTCGGTCACAGTTAAAAGCTGGAGGTTCTCTTACTGCTGCTGGAGATGCATATGAGACAATCAGTTTTCTGAATTTGCCTTTTGCCAAGGTTGTGTCGATGGGATGTTATCATATTGGAACAGTTAATTAGTAATAGTTACTGAATATATTATTCAGTTTGTTTTTTCATTGGAGTTTCAGCTAAGCCAAATCTTCTCTTTGTTAAAAACTGAAAGAACTGCAGTTGCTGTAAATCAGAAACAAAAACAAAAATTGCTGGAAAAGCTCAGCAGGTCTGGCAACATCTGTGAAGAGAAATCAAAGTTAACATTTCCGGTCCGGTGACCCTTCCTTAAAACAGATAGTGGCCAGGAAAATGCCCGTTCTCATGCCTAAGATAGGGGAGGGTGAGGGGTTAAGGAGTAAACAATAGGTGGAGATAAAGCTCAAAGAGAGAGAAGAACAGATGTACTGACAGAGGAGTGCATAATGATCTGGCTAGGAAGATGAATATCTGTTAATGGAGACTGTTAGTGGCTAACAATAGGCAGTGTGTAATGGCAGACTTTGTGGTCACAAGGCCTGATATGTGGTGGGGTCTGGGACATAGGAGAGTTCAAGCTCTCAAGTTATTAAACTCGATATTGAATCCTGAAGGCTGCAGGGTCCTCAAGCAGAAAATGAGGTATTGTTCTTCCAGCTTGCGCTGAGCTTTGCTGGAGCACTGCAGCAAGCCTGAGACAGAGATATTGGCCAGGGAACAGAGTGGTGTGTTGAAGTGGTGGGCAATGGAAAGTCAGGGTCATTTATGCGAGCAGAACATAGATGTTCTGCGAAGCGGTCACCCAGTCTACGCTTTATTTCCCCAATGTAGAGGAGACCACATTGTGAGCAGCGAATGCATTAGACAAGATCATGTGAAGTGCAGGCAAAATGCTGCTTCACCTGGAAGATATGTTTGGGCCCTTGGATAGTGGGGAGGGAGGTGGTAAATGGGCAGGTGTTACACCTTCGACAATTGCAGGGGAAGGTGCTGTGGGTGCCTGTCTCCTTATGGGGTATGTGGAATATTCCTTGTTCCAATCTTATTCCGGCTTCAACCTATAACTCTTTCTCTGTTATATCCATAATATCATCGGTGCTGTTTCCCTCTCTCATCTGGAATTGGAAAGGTTTAACGATTTTGCTTCCAATTTCCATCCTGCCCTCACTTTCACCTGCTCCATCTCTGACTCTTCCCTGCTATTCCCCAACATGTCTGTTTCCATTTCTGGGAATAGACTGGCCACTAATATCCACTATAAACCCACTGACCCTCAAAGTTACCTGGCCTATACATCCTCACACCCAGCTTCCTGTAAAGACTGTATTCCATTCTCCAAATTTCTGTGTCTCCGTTGCATATATTCCGATGGTGCCAATTTCGAGAAGGAAGCCTTCGAAATGTCCATCTTCTTCCTCAACCGAGGATTCCCCAGCACCACGTAACTTGTAACATATGGATGATAATGGAATAGTTTAGGTTAGATGGGCTTCAGATTGGTTTCACAGGTTGGCGCAACATCGAGGGCCGAAGGGCCTGTACTGCGCTGTAATGTTCTATAAATGGTCATTGGATAAACATATGGATGATAATGGAATAGTGTAGGTTAGATGGGCTTCAGATTGGTTTCACAGGTCGGTGCAACATCGAGGGCCGAAGGGCCTGTACTGCGCTGTAATTTTCTATGTTCTATGTTCTATGTTCCATTGATGACAGGGCCCTCGGCTGGGTCTGAATTATCTCCCACATGTCGGCCCTCAGCCCCAGTCTTCCATCCCGCAACAGCAACACGGTTCTCTTTGTCCTTTTCATCTCACTAGCATCCACGTCCATAAAATCATCAGCTGCCATTTCTGCCATCTCCAGCGAGATGCCACCACTAGTCACATATTCCCCTCCCCTCCCTTGTCTGCCTTCTGCAGGGACCGTTTCCTCCGGGACACCCTGGTTCACTCTTCCTTCACCCCCAACACCCACCCCGCAACAGCCCCACAGCATCTTCCCCTGCAATTGTCGAAGGTGTAACACTTGCCCATTTACCTCCTCCCTCCCCACTATCCAAGACCCCAAACATACCTTTCCAGGTGAAGCAGCACTTTACCTGCACTTCCCAGAATCTAGTCTACTGCATTCGCTGCTCACAATGTGGTGTCCTCTACATTGGGGAAACAAAGCGTCGACTGGGTGACCGCTTTGCAGAACACCTACGTTCTGCCCACAAAAAAGACCCTGAGCTTCCAGTTGCCTACCACTTCAACACACCACCCTGTTCCCTGCCAATATCTCTGTCTCAGGCTGGCTGCAGTGCTCCAGCGAAGATCAGCGTAAGCTGAAAGAACAACAGGCTCATTTTCCGCTGGCGGACCCTGCAGCCTCAGGACTCAATATCAAGTTTAATAATTTTAGGGCTTGAACTCCCCACCCCCACACACTAGGCCTTATGACCACAAAGTCTGCTCTTACACACAACCTATTGTCAGCCACTAACAGTCACCATTAACAGCTATTCACCTTCCTAGCCAGATCGTTATCCACTTATTTGTCTGTACAACTGTTCTTCTTTCTTTGGGCTTTATCCCTGCCTATTGTTTACTCCTTACCCCCTCCCTCCACCCTATCTTCTGCATGAAAACCAATATTTTCTTTGCTACCATCAGTTCTGAGGAAGGGTCACTGGACCCAAAATGTTAACTCTGATTTCTCTTCTCTGTATTCCTACTTTTATTGTATTTTAACCGCAGTGTATGAATAAAGTCTGTTTTGCTTCAAACCTGATAGTTTGACCAAATGAATTGCGTCTGGAACGCAGCACCCTACACTTACCTTCAAAGTAAGAAAAAATTAGGGTCGAAACTATTTTCTTCATGTTTTGAGGGGATTTGGTCTGGTCCATAACAAAAGGCAGGAGAAGCAAGTTCAATTATATATCTCAGAAGGGAACTACGTAAATTGTTACAGGTATAAATTTGTCAGGTGATGGGGGAAAGAGCGAGGGGTGTGTACGATGAGACTTAGAGACATAGAGATGCACAGCATGGAAACAGACCTTTTGATCCAACTCGTCCATGCAAACCAGATATCCTGGATAAATCTAGTCCAATTTTCCAGCATTTGTTCCATATCCCTCTAATCTCTTCCTATTCATATACCCATCCAGATGCCTTCTAAATGTTGTAATTGTATCAGCCTCCACCACTTCCTCTGGCAGCTCATTCCATACATGCAGCACCCTCTGTGTGAAAAAGTTGGCCCTTAGGTCCCTTTTAAATCTTTCCCCTCCCACCTTAAACCTGTGCCCGCTAATTTTGGACTCCCCAATAGAATCCATACAGTGTGGAAGCAGGACATTCGGCCCATCGAGTCCACACCGAACCTCCAAAGAGCATCCCACCCTATCACTGTATTTCCCACCCTAGAGACTATGGACAATCCAGCATAGCCAAGATGACACGGACAGTTTTCGAAAGAATGAGCCCTGGGCCACTGAGCTCAACGGCATTTATCGGTGGCATGTCGTTTGATGGTTCTGAGACTCCCCCCTACTCACAGCACTGCCCCCCCCACCCAGCTGATTTACAAAATGCCCCCCTCTGTATGCAGTGGATGCGGGACCCAGCGAGTGGAACCACAGAGCCAGCAGAGAGTGGCTCCTGCGAAAGGAGCAGGTTTTTCACGCTGGCTGACAATCCTCCCACACAATGACGCCCAAATTAGAGACTACCTCCAAGCCTTGTTGATTTCTGTGCATGTGCAGCCGTTCAAAGGTTGTTTGCTGTGAGAAACTTGGCAGCCCGTGGTGAAAGGTCGGGCTGATTAAGCTTGGTTGAGGAGCTGGAAAAGAAATTCGAGCGTTGCCTTGGCAACATGTTTGCACAAGTATCTTCTGCTCGAAGTTTAATGCAGCTAGTAAAACAAGATGTGCGATGGAAAGAACCTAACCTAGGAAAAGGGACGCTGATGTATGGACAGGAATTGTTTATCAAGCCGACTTGAGTGTATATCCCCGTGCTTTCCATATGCCTCATGCTAATGAGAAAGGAATGCAAAAAGAAAGTGAACTCAATGAAACTGCATCCTGACTATTTAAACAGGATTGATGCAGGGTGGAGTTACAAAGGAGACTTCCATTTTCATAGCACCTTAACACATCTTTCAGAATGTATCGAAGCCTTCACATACACTGAAGTAACTCCACGGAGGCCGGTATCCCATCACCAACTCACCCTTTACTTGCACATATACAGAGTCCTTGACACTGGTCCAGCTCCCTCAGAGCCAGCTCTCAGAGTGAGCAGAATCCCCGAGGCTCCTGTTTCTATCTGTCAGCCAGGGCTCCCTGATTGGACCAGGTGGACAGCCCCAATCAGGGAACTCAGTTTCTCTGGGGTTCCAGCTGGCTCACCTCAATACAGTCAGTACATCCACCAAAAACAATTTACATCTGTACAAGCCTTGAGTACGATGAAACATCTCAGGCTGCTACGATTGAGTATTTCAAAACCAGGTATAAAACTTAACCATAGAACGACATGTTTATTTAAATAGGTGAGTTTGGACCCGATGGGCCAAAGGGCCTCTAGAGCCGTAGGACTCTGTGATCAGAAAGCTTGCAGTAAGTGCTTCAAAGGAGGAAAGCAAGGTAGAAAGGTGGAGAGAAGGAACAAAAGAGCTTTGGGGCCCAAGCAAATAATGGTGGCGCCACTATGACTGGGAGAACAAAAGAGGCCAAAGTTACAGGAGCGCAAGGTCACAGAGATGGGGAGGTAGCGAGGGCATGGGGCAATTCATAAAGGAGGATGAGAATTCTAACATCTGGATAGTGCCCAACCAAGAGCCAATCTAGGTCAGCGAGCGCAGGGGTGAACAGGATTTGAGTTGGGGGTAGAGACATGGGGGTAGAGTTTTAGATGCCCTCACACTTGTGGAGGGTAGAATGTGTGCATTGGTCAAGCGTAGAGGTAACCAGGACACAAATGAGTGTTTTAATAGTACGAGTTGAGCTACAGTAAGTATCAGTACCATGGAAGGCTGACTTTATTCTGCCTGCCTGTATCAGACTTTGGAATCACTGAACATGCCTGAAAATAATAGCCTGTTAAACATACTTCACATCTGGTGGTCGGAAGCAATATGAGGGCTTCAGCTGCATCTGAGGAGCTGTGCTGATGGTAGTAAAACCTTTGCAGCCTTGCTTTGAGGTTGATAAATTCGCAGGGATTGCAACTGTGCACTTGGTTGCCGTTATCATCCTTTTCCTGAAGGTACTGTAGAGCCACAACCAGGATCGATCTTGGGTTGTGCTGTATCGGTGCAGCTATGCCGAGGGGCACACCTCGGATGAGACGTAGGACCAAGAATCTGGTGATTCAGACCGACGACAAGACTGACTGGTGTGCTCTGTGGCTCTTAACATGAATTATCCCTCAAGTGACACCAGTAAAAGCAGAAATACAGCTGATTCTTAACACGGCTGCAATGCATCGAATTGTGTTCAAACCTGCTGCTCTGCAATTTTTTTTTAAGAATCCCTACAGTGTGGAAACAGGCCCTTCGGCCCAACAAGTCCACACTGACCCTCAGAGCATCCCACCCAGACTCATCCCCCTATGACCCACCTAATCTACACATCCCTGAACACTATGGGCAATTTAGCATGGCCAATCCACCTCGCCTGCACATCTTTGGACTGTGGGAGGAAACCAGAGCACCCGGAGGAAACCCACGCAGCCATGGGGAGAATGTGCAAACTCCACACAGACTGAACCCGGGTCCCTGGTGCTGTGAGGCAGCAGTGCTAACTGCTGAACCACTGCACAATTCCTGAACTTCAAGCTGACTGATCACACTTGAGGGGTTTTGAGTTGTTTCTCAAACATTTACAAAGGTGCAACAGAAGTATCATTCTTACCTTCATTTCTAATACCAGGCGCTGTACACAAATCATAACTTAGCAAATAGCCCTTTTTCTGGCAAACAGCCAAATCGGATGAGCAAACATCCCAGCTGGTTCACAAAACCATACAATTTTCTTGTGAAGTTTACTTTTATTGACCAGGGTCTGCCTGGGTCAGTCATGGTGTGGGTGGGAGGCAGGAGGAAGCTTCCACACAGTCCTTCAATCACTTCACACATGCTCGATGAGTTCTTGAAATAAAAGTGATTCAATTTTCCAGCACTAATACGGCTGAACTTAATGGGCATAAACTCGAGCAAAAATTAGTCGCTGATTAATTTAGTAAGGCTAAAACTGAAAGATGTATTTTATAAGCCAGGCGTGCAGCCAGCAAAAAAAACTTCCCATTTGCTGCAAAATCAGGGGGTAACATATTTGTCCGCGATTCTTAATCAAACATCAGCCAGAATCCTGATCAGATACCTTGTGCTCCACTCATCAACTTTATTCCAGTGAAGACTAAACCCCAAAGATAATGGGGTATCCACCACATCGATGCACAACTTCAAGCTGTGATTTATCACAGCTGAAAGCACCAAAATGTAGTGGACGCATATAGCGCAAGGGTGGGCAAATAAGGCACAGATATAACCAATTAAAAATATGTGTGCATATGTTGGCTGGGATGACGTTCCACACAGTTCAATAGAACGGTAACAGTGATACATGAAGAATGAAACTGGTCAAGCAAATCAGTGTCAATTGAATTATAACCGAATGTGAATTAACTGCTCTGGGAGAAGCAGCAGGGCACGGAAAACCAACTTAAAAGATGAGCAATAGCCTTAGATAAGGGGCAAAATTGGTCTCAACTATCATCGATAAGTTCAGCCAAAAACTGGGAGCAGCAGTTGTCAATTCTGATCCTCTGGTTTAATTCTGATACGACTCAAACCAGAGACCACAAGTAGTTTGAGGACAAGGGTAGGTCGTTTAGGGATGAAGAGAAATCTCTTGACTCAGAAGCATGTGGGTGCTCAGTTGTTGACTATATTCAGGACTGCCATTGATAAAATGATTGGGCACAAAGGGCATCAAGACAGACATGGGAGGGCAAGGTAGAATTGAGGTCGCATGTCACACCAAGCCTCGCTGAATGGAAGGGCAGTTTCGAAGGGCTGAATGGCCCAATCCCGCTCCTATTTCTTACACTGTTACAGTTATTTCCATTATAGAATGGAAGGGGATGGGAAGGTTCTTAATTCCTGTTCTTGGATTCCAGCCATTCTGTACACAAACCATATGAACCTCTCAGCTCACTTCCAGCTTGTAGCTCACTCCTGGGCATCCATTATGCTGGAAACAAACAATCTAAATCCCTTAATTAGATTGCCATCTGCAACTCACTCCTGGTGCCAGTTATTCCATAAAGAAAACATCCAAACTTTTCAATTAGATTCCACCTCACAAGTCATTCTCAGGTAGCTGCCACTGTTGGACATAAACTGCATGAACCCTCGATTAAATTATAGCTCTGGAGCTGTTGAGCACCGAGCACTATTGATCTGATCAGCAAATTTCCGCTGAAAAGTAATAAGCACTTCCAGGCCACTTTGAAGCGAACCAATTACTTTTGTCACTGCTGCGAGGTAGGAAATGTAGCAGCCAATTAGTGCACAGTGAGATCCCAATGGCATCAATATGATAGATGTTGCCCAGATCACGTGTGTTAATGGTTGATGCTTAAGCAGAACACCGAGGAGAATGTTTCCCCTTCTTCTCTTGCAATTGTGCCACTGGAATCTTTCTTATTAATCTGAGAGGGCAGACAGGACATCAATGACACATCACCCGGAAGATACTGTCACTATCAGTGCGATGATCCCCTCCTTACCAACACTAATGGGGTCAGCCAAGACTTTGTGCTTAGGTCTCATGAGTGGGGCTTGAGAGTTTAACCAACTGGGCCACAGCTGACCTGGCGTAGACATTGCCAGATAGAATCAAAGAACGTGGCACAGAAACAGACCCTTTGGTCCAACTCGTCCGTGCCAACTAGATATCCTAAATTCATCTAGTCTCATTTGCCATCACTAGGCCAATATCCCTCTTAACCCTTCCTATTCATGTACCCGTCCAGATGCCTTTTAAATGTTGTAATTGTACCCACCTCCTCCAACAGCTCATTCCAGACACACACCATCCTCTATGTGAAAAACTTGCCCCTAAGGTTCCTTTTATATCTTTTCCCTCTACTCTTAAACCAATGCCCTCCAGTTTCAGACTCTGCACTACCCTAGGAAAAAAAACCTTGGCTATTCTCCCTGTCCATGCCCCTCATGATTTTATAAACATCTATAAGGTCACCCCTCAGCTTCCGACGCTCCAGGGAAAATAGCCCCTATTCAGTCTCTCCCTATAGCTCAAACCCTCCTAACCCAGCAACATCCTTGTGAATCTTTCCTGCACTCTTTCAAGGTTAACAACATCTTTCCTATAGCAGGGAAACCAAGATTGAATGCAATTTTCCAAAAGTGGCCTAACCAATGTCCTGTACAGCCGCAAGAGGACCTCCCAACTCCTATACTCAATGCACTGATCAATAAAGGTGTTCTAAAGAATACTTAACTGGATATTGTTGGATCTTTTTTGGCAGCAAATGATGATGCACCCTAATTCAAGTTTTGGTTTTGATGAAATTACCACTGCCTCTGAACTTGTTTTAGACATTCTAATAACCATCTTATAAAGGCACTGTTCATTTTCATCTTAATCCTCACAAACAACTGTCCAGCAATGTCTTTGTATATCAAGTGGCTTGTCCAGGTCAGGGGAGAAGATGTGCTATTTCTGAAAGTCCTGCATTTCACCTTTATATGATTTCATCTGAAATGGAAAACAGGGTCACATTTCTCACAAGCTTTCTCACTGCTCGCTACCAGCATCATTAAATTTCATGACCCAGAGTTCTGGTTGGATTAAAAGCTCCATTCAGGCTGTTTTCCAGCAAGTCGTTCAGGATAGCTATAGGAGCAGGGTGAATTTTCAGGAAACCTCCACTCAGAAATTAGCCTGAGGCCTTTCCCGGGCACAGACCCACTGTCACTGTGCTCTCTCTTACACAATAACTTCCACACAGCAGCTTAATGAATCACTTGCAGATTCAATTCAGCACCCTGATCTGTGTTCAACATTGCTCATACCATATGCTTGTGAAAGGATCAAGGATCAGCGGGGACAGACTGATTTTCAGAAGATCCAAATGCTAGTTGGGTTGGGAGAGAAATAAAATGTTTTCAGACAGTGTGTGGAATGTACTGCCTCAAAGTGTGGTGGAGGCAGGTTCAATTGAAGGCAATGGATGATTATTTAGATCCGGAAATAAGGCACTGGAGTAAGGGCAAGAAGCAAGAGATGGGCAAGAGATAATGATTCTCACATGAAGAGCCGGTACAGGAACAATGGGCTGAATGGTCTCGTTCTAGCTCCACTGTACTTCTGTGATTCTGCTGAGAAAGGAGAATAAAGGCTTGCGAGACAGGCTTTGAAAGCCAATAAATCCCACTGAAAGGACATGGCATACCAGTTTGGAAAGCGTGGTAGAAGGAGCCAAGCATTTTCTAATAATCCTCTGCGTGGAATTCCCTGTCAGAGTACATACGTGATCCATTCTTCCAACAGTAATCATGTAGTGATTGGAACGAGGTTGGCCAGGTGGATCTCTTGAGTATGAGTTCCCTGATTGGGGCTGCCTACCTGGTCCAATCAGGGAGCCCTGGCTGACACATAGAAACAGGAACCTCAGGGATTCTGCTCACTCTGAGAGCTGGCTCTGAGGGAGCCAGACTAGTGTCAAGTACTCTCCATGTGTAAATAAAGGGGGACCTGGCAATGGGGTAACAGCTCCACCAAATTATTTCAAAATGGTGCGTTTTCTGGCATTATCGGATGCTTGTCCCCATCAATGAAACAGGCTTTTCAAACTTGATTTTATGCAAAATATCACTCACGGTGCCATTTCGGAAACCTGAAGCACTCACAGCACACAAGTGCTCCTAGCATCGGTGCTAATCCCCATGGTCCACTTCCGGGTGATTTCAAGTTGGACCCAATCATGACACTTAACATCATTGTTTTTCTGTGGATCAGCTTTGATCCTTCAGCAGTGTCTGCCTCGCGCAAAGTTTCTGAACGAGGTCAAGCTCATGGGTAGCTTGAAAACAATCGGGAAAAGAGTCACCAAAAAAACAAATTGCAAGAGTTTTGTTTCTGTGCAGCATTTCACTTTGTGATCGAGAGCGTTTGAGGAGCAGGGAAGTCAATGTTTTGGGTCGAAACCTTTCGTCAGATCCTGACAAAGGGTTTTGGCCCAAAACGTTGACTTTCCTGCTCCTCAGATGCTCTCTGACCTGCTGTGCTTTTCCAGCTCCACGTTTATTGACTCTAGCTTCCAGCATCTGCAGTCCTTATTGTCTCCAAGCCTGTGATCTGGAGCACGTTGTCTGAAAGGAAATTAAATAGCAGCTTCCCAAAGGACATATTGGTGCAATGGAATATTTGAAGGAGGGGAGGGAATATCGCAGGAGAGTGAGAGTAACTGGACAGCTCTTTTCAAGAATATTGCACAGACTAAAACAACTCTAACCTCTGCTGTTGTAGGGGAATCAGGCATGTCATTTGCAAGCACAGTGCTTCAAAAAAACAAGGTAGGAAAAAAAAAAAATCCTCGCTGATGGTCATAAGTGTTCAAATCAGACCTGAGAGTGAAACCTGGCTTACTAAGTCACAAGTTTTAGTTTTGCAGCTTGTTTATCATTGTGCGGTCACCAAAGATATTCGTACGAGGCTGCCAATGTTCTTTTGACAAAAGAAAACAAGTTTTTACGCACATAAAACCAAGTATATATAGGAGACGATTTAGAAAACGTAAACACCAAAAAAGATTTTTAAAAAATCAATGTTCTTTCCCCAATGATCTCACTTAAATAAAACAAAAAAAAGAAGATGCTGAATGTCTGAAACAAAAACAGAAATTGTTGGAGAAACTCAGCAGGTTTGGCAGCACTGGTGGAGAGAAAGCAATGTTAACGTTTCAAGTCCAGTAACCCTTTACAGCAGAGTTTCCCCAGCAATTTCAGTTTTTGCTTCAAAAAAACTTCACTGGTTATAAAGATTTTTGCAACTCCATTTTCATGAAAATCACTGTCAGATGCAAGTCTTATGAAATCATAGTTTCATCCTTAAAGGAGGTATAATTTTGAACCCAGAGCTCAGTCTTCCTCACTCTGTAATCTTACTCACTGGTGCAAATGAGTTGAAAGTCATGTACAACATTAATGCCAGAAGGTAAATTTGTTTCGATATGTTGGTTCAATACACGCCCAATGTTGCTCGTGTAGTAACATGGAAATGAATACGGTCATGGATACAAGTATGAAGAAAGACGTCACTGGAACTCTCAAGAGTCAGACAGTCCATCAGTCTTTGATTAAATGGAGACAGAGATGCAGCAGACTCAGAGTAGGGGCAGGGTAGCTGAGCAGAGCAGCCTCGAGTGTGCTGTACAGACACCAATGTCCAGGTGACACCCAGCTCAGATGAAGAGTCATGTAGACTCGAAACGTTAGCTTGCTCTCTCTCCACGGATGCTGCCTGACCTGCTGTGATCTCCAGCATTTTTTGTTTTCAGTACAGATTCTAGCATCTGCAGTAATTTGCTCCTCCAATGACCAGATGTCATGGTAGGCAGAATGCATGAAGACAGAACAACATAGGTTGAATCTATGGAAGCAGTGCAAACCACTTCATGTCTGGACAATCATGTTGCTCAGGTGAAGAGAAATGGGTGGTGGGTATTCATTGTCTTATGCACATATAAACAGGGCACAGCTGGGACACTTGGAGTCATATGAGAGCTATAATACTGAGGAAGTCAGTAAACTCTTTCTATGAAGAAAAGCCACATGTCTTGGTTTCTCTCTAACCAACTGGCTTGGAATTTTCAAACAATGTTCGTTGTTGCAACATCGTCATTCGTTCGCTGACTGATGTGGCACGGGGAAACGACAAGCGTTTTCACTATGGACATCTGATCATGGACCTATCATGCTCCCATCTCCAATATGACAACGCTGAGATTGTCAAAATGACAGGGACAAACTATTTGCAAAAGCATAGAAACCGTGGTTTGAAATGAATCCCACCAGAACTTTTCACAAGTTGGAAGCTATTATGAAACAGTTTTCCAGAATGTATAAACTGGATTTCCGTGTTTCAAAACAATACAAGTACCTATTAAATTCATTGCTGGGGGAGAAAGGCTGTATCATTAAGCAGTCAATGGGTTGACACCTTTTCATGTGCATGACAGTTGGAGGATGTTACATGTACATTAGTGTGATATGATGGGAACAATTGAATGCACAGCATTGCAAGATACACTGTTTTATGTAAAACAGACACAAATTATGAGGATGTAGAGTGTAATTGCCATCTTCTTTTTGGTGGAAAGAAAGGGCGATTACACAAACTTCGAACTCCAGTTAAAAAAAAATGTATTTACATTTCTTGTCAACATCTGCACAAAGAGTGGAAATTGAATGAATTAATTGAAATGGAATGAGGTGCCTGTGGCAAGATGATTACTGTGTCAACAGACGGATGTTTGATGGATTGCTGACTCCGAAAGCCTGTTAAAGATGCAGCTCCAAGCTCAGTGGCTGACTGCCCCAATGTGAAAAGTTACATTTCAATATGTTGGCCAATCACAGCAGATTTTGAGGCAGATATCATGTTCAGCAAATTACAACATGTTTCCTCGAACCCAAAATTTTTGGGTGCATTAACTGAGGGTAGCACAGTGGCTCAGTGTTGAGCACTACTGCCTCACAGCGCCAAGGACCTGGGTTCGATTCCACCCTTGTGCGACTGTGTGGAGTTTGCATGTTCTCCCTGTATCTGCATGGGTTTCCTGCAGGTGCTTTGGCTTCCTCCTACAGTCCAAAGATGTGCAGGCTAGGTGGTTTAGTCCGTGGGGATAGGATAGGGTTGTGGGTCTGGCTGGGATACTATTTGGAGGGTTGGTGTGGACTCAATGGGCTGAATGGCCTGCTTCCACACTGCAGGGACTCTATGATTTCCAGAGCTCCTGGGATATGGGAGGTTAAGTGGTGATGGAGAGGGTTTGGATTTTGAAAGCAGCTGATAAAGCAAGGGGGCAACAATACTTTTATCCAACCGGCGTAACATGTGCCAGGCAGATGTAGCCATAAAATTAGAGTTTGGACATATAGCACAGAGAGATTTCTTTACAGGACAGCCAAATAACTAGGAGGAGAAGTAGGCAATTCAGGTCCTCGAGCCTGCTCCATCATTCAATATGGTCAAGGCTGATCACATCTGGGCCTCAACTCCACTTTCCTTCCTGCTCTCCATAACCCTTCAACCCATTACTGATTAAAAATCTGTCTATCTCCTCTTTAAATTTACTCAGTATCCTGCTGTCCCCTGCACTCTGGGGCTCAGAATTCCTTAGATTCTTTGAGAGAATTTCAAATTCTAAAATGGTGGACTGAGCTTCCTGTAGAGCTACTCCTGAGATTCAGGCTGATTTATAGATTTAATTAGAAATTTCTGATATTTTTCGATAAGTACACGAGTAAGAAATGTTTGGAGGAGTATGGGCCAAGCCCAAGCAAGTGGGACGAGTTTAGTTTGCGAATATGGTCGGTTGGACAGAAAGATCTGTTTCCGTGCTGTATGACTATCTGTCTCTATGAATTGGATTTCTCCTCATCTCTATTTTAAATCTACCACCCCTTACACTCTCAATCTGGATGAAAGACCGGAGCTGTGTCAAACTCTCCGGCACAAAACACCAGCCTACTCTACAATCTTAAATCAGATATCGATGGGCACCTGAGAGCTGAGTGCACAGAAGTGCAGCGAGGCAATGCAGATGGTTGGAGTTGAGAGACAGATCAGCCAAGTTGCAAGTGAACGGCAGAACAAGCTCAAGTGTGTCCTGTTCCGACACATGTTCACTGAGAAATACCATCCAATTTGAGTGCAGTTTGCCTCATCATTATTTCCATAGCGAAATCTGACCATGTATCAATTCAGGAACTCGAGTTTTAAGAAAATGAAGATGTAATTTATGGTCCATAGAGAGGTGAATTTATGAAATGATGATGTCTGCAGTGTGTCACAGCTCCAAGGAGCCCTTTTAGCATTCAAGAAAGAGTCTGAGGAAATATTAAAATATTATGAATGCAGAGAATCAACAGAGGTTGTGACAATAAAACTGAAGTGTTCTCATGCTATTGTATAAAGAACATAGAACATAGAACAGTACAGCACAGTACAGGCCCTTCGGCCCACAATGTTGCGCCGAACTTTTACCCTAAACCTCAGGTCTATCTAACCTCCACCCCTACCTTATACTATCATCCATATGCCTATCTAATAGCCGCTTAAATGCCCCTAATGAGGCCGACTCCACTACACTCTCTGGCAATGCATTCCACACCCAACCACTCTTTACTCTCTGAGTAAAGAACCTATCTCTGACATCTCCCCAATATCTACCTCCACTCACTTTAAAAATATGTCCCCTTGTAATAGCTACCCCTACCCTAGGAAAAAGTCTCCGGCTGTCCACTCTATCTATACCTCTATCAAGTCACCTCTCATCCTTCATCGTTCTAAAGAAAAAAGCCCGAGCTCTCTCAACCTTTCCTCATAAGACCTTCCCTCCATTCCAGGCAACAAAGCATTTATTCTTCCCAATTTTATCAAACGATGGCACTGTACAGCAATGCTATTAAGCTGCAAATAATCGTCAAGAAACCTGTTGACTAATAAAAAAATCATTTTTTTCAGTCCACTCTTCGGACTCAAAATATGTGAAATCTAAGCTTTATATCTGAATCTCAAGCAATGGAGTGAAGCATGTGTTGATAATGACTTGACCTCAGTTTCCACCTTTCTGCTGAAATGTAAATGAGAAGGCACAGGGTTGATTCTCTCCCCTCAGGTGCTGAGTTTCTTAAGATACATGACAAAGTCTTTCTTTGGCACATATCACACTCTAAACAGTGGCAAACCTCCAGGCACATAATTTGAGCACTCGGCTGCCTGGGCAATTGAAGATAAACACAGCATCCATAAATAAATTGCATTCACAGCTGCATCGGACAACTGTTCTGGGAACCCAGGTTTGAATCCCGCCAAGGCAGATGTTGGAATTTGAATTTAAAAACAAATGGAATTACGAGTCTAAGGATGACCGTGAACCCATTGCCGATTGTCGGAAAAACCCATCTGGCTCACTAATGTCCTTTAGGGAAGGAAACTGCCATCCTTACCTGGTCTGGCCGACATGTGACTCCAGACCCACAGCAATGTGGTTGACTCTTAACTGCCCTCTGGGAAATTGGAGATGGGTAATAAATGCTCGTCTAGAATGAATAGAACAAAAAAATCTGGAAGAAAGGTGCAGCGGCGTGTGGGGTAGGGCTACAAGATAGGTCTGCACCAGAAGTAGCAGAGGCAGGATGGACCAAATTGTTCAGAAAGGGTCAGATGAGCCTCTGAGGTAATTCACAACTTCACTGTGTGCTCAGTCATGTCATGCTAAGACTGTGCCAGGAGTTTGGAACCTGAACATCTCAGACCATGCTGCTCTAGAAGCCTTATGTGCACTTACAGTCCATTGATACACGTGGTCTTAGCAGTCCGACCTCCTTTATTCATTCATATGAATGAGCATCGCTGTCTAGACGAGCATTTATTGCCCATCCCTAGAGGGCAGTTAAGAGTCAACCACATTGCTGTGGGTCTGGAGTCACATGTAGGCAAGACCAGGTAAGGATGGCTGTTTCCTTCCCTAAAGGATATTAGTGAACCAGATGGGTTTTTCCCAACTATCAACAATCGGTAATCGATTCATGGTCATCATTTGATTCTTAATTCCAGATATTTATTGAATTCAAATTCCAACATCTGCGGTGGCGGGATTCAAACCCGGGTCCCCAGAACATTATCTGGGTCTCTGGATTAACAGTCCAGCGATAATATCGCTAGGCCATTGCCTCCCCTCACTTGTATGAAAATCCAAAGGACCAGGCAAGAACACAAACCGTCTCCTGCTGTGTGTTGCTTTTCTGTGGTTCTGTGAGCTTCAAAATCTGCTTCAGCAGCAAAAGAAAGCAGCTGCTGGAGAACGCAAGATAAAAAATTTTCAAAAGACCATGTAGAAATTGATACAGAAAGGGTGATTGAACTTCCTGACAATCAGCTAAACTCAGCTGAGTGAATATTTGAAAAGTATCAATCACACAATGGTACCACCAACACCACCACCCCCCCAACCAACAATGCCTGTCAGGTGCTGTCTTCTTTGTGCACTTCCAGATTTCTTTTGTTAATTTCACCTACTTAACATTTCACCCAGTTTCCTTCCTCACTTCATAAACAGAACCATGATGCATTGTACAATATTAAAAACAGTTTTCCGAGCAAAATATATAAAAAGGAGTTGCATTCCCTTTGCACCTTGCTAAGTCTCGGAAGCAACTCGTAATTCATCATCTATGAATTAGTTTGGAGACAAGTGATTTTTTTTTGTTACGGCAATTCGATTTTTCACAAAGCATGACCCTTGACAAAGAGCAAGGAAGTGACTGATGGGTTAATCTACTTGGGTGGCATTGGTGGTTGATGGAATAATGTTGGCCAGAACATCCAGGGGACTTTTTGCTTTCTTCAAATCTCACTTCAGGAACATTATTGTCTATCTGAACCATCAAACCTGCTTCCTATCATCCAAATTTGAGCCTGATTAGAAGGTAACACATTGGAGCTCCAATCATTATTTGGGTCATCAAGTGAGGCTTGAAACCACAGCTTTCCGACTCAGTGGTGAGAAAAGTCAGTTTCTCTGCATCATTATCAAGGTGGGACAGTAACCAATTGATCCAACAGAGAAGTTTCTTCATCCAGAGAGTGGTGAGAATGCGAACTTACTACCACCTGAAGTCACTGAGGTGAGCAGTATCGATACATTTAGAGAAGGTGGATAGGCATACAAGACAGAAAGGACCGGGGGTTATGGGTGATAGTCATCTGTGGAAGAACTTGATGAGGGTTTGGGTGGGACATCTGCACACATGGATTGACTGGGCTGAATGGCCTGATTCTTTCTTGCACACTCTGTAGCAAAAGCAACCTCACTCCAAGTTGTGGATCCTTTGCCATTGTCTCAATTTGGAATTGTGGCCATTTGTCTCATTCTGGAGGCTTTCTTTCTCACTGCCTACTCCTGGCATTATTATAAGCAAACCTTCCGGTGAATAATAGTCCCATTTCTTAAAGTACTTTGTCATAACAGCATTTTAGAGCTCAGTGCTCTGCGTAATGTGTCCCACCTGGAATTTTTTTTTGTTTAAACAATTGCTTTGTATTTTTCCCCATTTTGCAGATCACAGAAGCATTTTATATTCATTAGGCAGTAAACCTTAAGAATTGGAATTAAAAAAAAGCTACAAGCAGAGACAAATTCCCTGCTGAGTTTCAGCTGCATGTTGGCAATAATTATGAATCTTGAGAGACTCTGATGAGGATGAGGCAGTGCAAATTGCATCATCCTGTTGGTAAAGTCACATCATGCTGCGTTTGGGAAACATACAGAGGTGCTTATATTTGATTTGCTGACTCCCAACTTGACTGGTAAGAGGAGATATGTCATGATCCCTGAACTGAGGAGTCAAAGTAGTCAGTCAGGGTTCATTACAGTGTCCAGTGATGGCCATATGAGGGTCGGATGTCAATGAGTTAAAAGAATGAGAAGCAGTGGAAGGCCATTGGCTCCTCTGAACATTTCCCAACCTTCAGTAAAACATCAGTTCCACCTTCCTGCTTGATCCCGAATATGACTTGACTGTTCTGTGGAAGGGTCACTCGGCCCAAAATTTCAACTCTGATTTCTCTCCGCTGATGCTGTCCGACCTGCTGAGCTTTTGCAGCAATTTCTGTTTTTATCACTTGCCTTTTGTTGTTCAGCTTCTTTACTCATAGATGAAAGATGGTCATCTGGATAACGTTCTTGGAGAAAAAGCTCCTCCCCACCCCCATCCCTCCAATGGGTCTGTACTCCAAAGACCCTATCCCTTCAGAACAGGATGGGAAATGGAGGGAAAAAGATAACAATATTCATGAATATCAAATGGGTCATATCCATCCAGCAATTGCCAATTATCCTTAGATTTGAATAAAGACGTTCAATCAGTTGGGCACAAGATACAAAGGTTTAAGCACACGTACCAAGACTGAGGTTGTTGATTTGCACACCAAGCTGGCTTGTTCTCATTCAGATGTTTCGTCATCAGTGGAGCCTCTGATGAAGTGGAGTAGAATAACTTTGCTTCATCGGAGGCTCCACTGATGATATCACCGAGCATGGTGACGAAATGTCTGAACGAGAACAAGCCAGCTCGGCGAGCAAGTCAACAACCTCACCTGTAATCCGAGCTACAGATCTTTGCCAAAACTTTAAACATGTACCAAGACTTTCAAAAGCAGCTTCTTCCCGACTGTTATTAGACTTCTGAACGGATCTCTCAAATTTTAAATTTAACGTTGATCTTGTTCTTTGTGCACCTTCTCTGAAGCTGCAACATTGGTATTCTTCACTTTGTTCTATTGCACTTGTATGGTATGATCTGCCTGTACTGCATGCAAAAACAAAACTTTTCACTGTTCCTTTGTACATGGGACAATAATAAATCAAATCAAATCAATCCTATCCTTCAGGGGTCAATACTGTGGCGAAATCTCCAGGAATACTTTAATCTCAGCTGGCAACACCTAGAGGATTCCATGATAATATTTTGAACAAGAACAGAGGAATCATCCCTAGTTTCTAGGCCAATATTTATCTTGCAACGTAAAACAGAACATTCTGTCTTTGCACCCTCTTTGTAGTGTGTGGGAGCTTCATGTGTGTAAATTGGTTGCTGTCTTTCCTACATTGAGGTAGAGGAGCCCGGTGTGGAGGAGATCAAGTCCTTGAGGGCATTGCGATGTCAACATGGTTAGGCACTTAGGTAGGATTGTAATATTCAACTTGTAACTTTATTTCTTTTTTTCTCAACTTTGTATGTAAGATTTTGTATCTAGGTACCTTTGCACCTAAGATGATGCCAGGAATGGCAACTTTTCTCTGTACACTTTTCTCTGTACTCCTGTATCCCTCTACTTGAGTACACATGACAATAAAGTGACAAAGTATTTGGTTGGTTGAGGTTGTGACAGGTGCAATTGAAGTGCATTTCTTCCTTTTATAAACAGATGAGAGCACGTCAGAGACAATCACACCACTCAGGAAATGGGATCTTCAGTTATTTAGACAAGACTTAGCCCCAACATACTGGCGTACAATGCATTTGATTTGAGAGGAGCTCATGGAATTAGAATGGGTCTTTGAAGAGAGAGGTGGAGGGATGTAGGAATTAACAAATAAGTGAGCCATGAAAGTATTACAACACATGCAATGAAGGATTCGGGAACAATGTCACACAGCCCCTGTGAACAGCCTTATCTCCTCACAGTGCGACTTTCATCCATTTCCATCACAAAAGCATTGGATTCCCACTGCATCGTGATTCCTGATGAGCTATCCAGTCACTTTGACTAATAAAGATCAGTGTGGATTTAGAATTCATTGTCTGTGACACTAATATTCAGTCATTAGCCTGCTGTTTGAGATTGGATTCAGTGGTTTAACAAGACAAAATAGTCTTCTTTCCCTCCATTATCCCCTGCAGTGATAACTAAGACTTTTGTCGTTTTTGTACCAAGAATAATACACTTAGCTCATCAGTACAGTGATACCTTATTTTGTTGTTAGAGATGAAAGCCAGAGGCTATTTGGATTGCACTTAGCATTGAGGTGGCATGCATTTTGATAGAATTGACTTTCCAGGGACAATAAGCAGATGATAGTTTGCAGGTAGATTTTGTACTCATGCCTTACGCAATTAAGTTTTAAAATTATGAGTTCTTTACCTGCCTGTGCTTGTAAAATTAAACTAGGAGCCCTCACAGTTGGAAGGGGTTCTCATGCGTGTTCTTTGTGTTCTCATATTAGTTCAGACCTAGATAAGTTCTAGGTTCACTTTAAAACAATGTCACACCATCCATGATGGTAAGGCTGCAGAGCAACACACTCTGAGCTGTGCAGGGTCCATCTTCTTCAAATAAAATGCTAACACATGACTACCGAAGTCACAGTGGACATCACTGAGGTCACAGATTACCCCAGAGGCTCATCAACATCGTCATTAACCCTGACCTTGATGTTTCCTTCAGTAGACGAATCCTTGTTGATGCACACCTTCGCTTCCAAATGCTCTTCCCAAGTCAGATTCTTAGCTCGTCAGTTACTTTCTTTGTAAATCCGTTCATGGAATGTGCATGTCACTGGCTTGGCTAGGATTTGTTGCTCATCCCTAACTGCCCTGGACACGGAGGTGATGAGCTGTCTTGTTGAACCACTGCAGTCTTAGTGCGCAGGGGTACCCACCATGCTGTTTGGTAGGTAGTTCATTGCTGCTATTTTTTTGTGCTTCTCACACTGATCTTCATTATTCAGTCCACACTTGTTTTTCATTTTCTGTTGGCTTCCTCTTTCTGAGAGGGCTTTGTTTGTGAACCAATTATTTTCCCCTTTGTGAGGGTTATGAACATATAAGGCCCCACAGTGTAGGAGACGTGAGTGGAGTATTGAAACATTTGCAGAGAGTGTGTTATGATGATGCTCCAAAATGACTTGATTGTCTGATGTAACGACAATGCTACTTGTCACATAATTATGTTGAGAGATCTGGGAGGAGACTGAAGGTCTACCAGAGTCTAAGAGAATTCATGTGCCTACTCTGATGTCAATGAAGAGTTTGAAAGAATGTCTCTTTGATGCACAAGGCAATACTTGAGGGACGAAAGTCAGTTGGACACCCCTACCTGGGCAGAATAAAACACCAACCTATCCTGAAACACGAAGCAGAGGAAACTTAAAGTCAGTGACAGAGAGGTGATTAGACTATATTCAGTCTCGAGATGTGGGTATCACTGGCAGAATTTACCGTTCATTCACAATTGCCATTCTGAAGATGGTAATGAGCTGTCACCTCTCAACTTGTCCTTGTTTCCATGCCCCAATTTGGCAGTGCTGTAATTTTTAAACTGTCATCTTTCCATTCAAACCCCTCCATGGTTCTTGCCAGATCTCTGCGTTCATCAGTTGGACTCCCACTTTGCGAATTTCCATCAGAAATGGGAGGAAAAATCAGTCATATAGCCCCCAGGGCCTGCTCTGCCATGATGCTAAGAAAGATGAACAGGATCTGGGGCAGAGGCACAGAATCCAAAAGTAGCCAACTCTTGCTGAATGTTGAGGAAACACTGGCTTGGCCTCAACTGAAGTACTGAGTCCAATTTTGTCTGATCATTGTGCTTGAGGAAGGATTCAAAGGCTTTTGAGATTGACAAATATCATTCGGGGATGAGGGACTTAGGTTACAAGAACTTTAGTTTAAGTCCTTGGAGAAGTTGCGTCTGAGGACAGGTTTAATACAAATTCTATTATCGCCTTTGGTGACTCCCAGCTGACTGTGTCCAGGATTGGAGCTGTCCTAGCATGGAAGAGGTCGGGCTGTCAATAAACATGATCCTTTGTCTGATGTGGTCTGCCAGCGAGGTTTGGTGCAAGATTTTACGTGAGGCTTCTTGCTAGAAGCATCATCCAGCAGCCTGGGTCATCTTGTGAACTCACAAGACCAATGACGTAGACTATCTTAGTTTGAAATTAATATTAACCGTTCACACTGCAGAAGTATTCAAAACCATGAGGAACACAGACAGACCTCACAGAGAGAGACGGGTCCCATTGAGGAAAGATGGAAAGCCAGAGGACACTGATGGGAAGAGACTGGCAAAAGAACCAACTTGGCACTCAGAATTTATTTTGCTGTCACGGAACACAGAGTTGAGATCGGGCGTTTTCAGACTAGTATGGCCGTACTTTTGGTTTTTAAAATTATTGCAGAAATGTTTAAATACCATGTCTTTTTTTATTTTTGCATTTTTAAAAACTGTGGACTGAAATGTGAAACCTGGTCTGTGCTTTCAATAACACATGGTCTAAAAATAAGGTAGATTGGGATACTGAGCATTCTTCAAGAAAAAAATGCTGAGACTTAGTATGACTCCAGGAATTGTGGGACTTGAGTTACGACACACTACCCCAGTGGTCAGAATAAATGCTATTGATAATTTTGAGAAGAAAAGTGAATTTGAAATTGACAAGAGGATGAATCCCACAAATGCACAAGGTATAGTCATACAATGTTTTAGGTGCAATTCAAACTACCATTATGTCATGAACTGTCCCAAATGGTGTAAGTGAATATTCAAACTAAATACAAAACAGAAAATTAAGAGGAAGAAATAGAATCAAAGAGGGCATTTCACCCAGTAATAAATGGGTGGCAGAGTCTTTCAATTGTGGGGTATTGGAGTGCAGATAGATGCCTACAGTGTATGGAATATACTCACTAAAATGCTACCCAGACTCTAAGCAATAAGGATTGGACAAAATTAAGGAGTTCTAACAGTTTTTGATTTTGGAGATGTTAACACCAAAACTAAAGAAAAGTCAAGTTAATAAAAGATGCCAAACAAGAAGAATTGACCAGACAGGGCTAGTTGTTCCCTACAACAATACAGTCATTGAGTCATACAACGTGGAAACAGACCCTTCGCTCCAACCAGTTCATGCCCAACAAAATCCCAAACTAAACGAGTCCCACCTTTCTGCACTTGGCCCATATCTTTCCAAACATTTCTTGTTTATGTGCTTATCCAAATGCTTTTAAACACTGCAACTGTACCTACATCCACCACTTCCTCTGGAAGTTCATTCCATACACAAATCACACACTGTGTAAAAAAAAAAAAATGCCTCTCAAGTCATTTCTAAATCTTTCTCCTGTCACCTTAAAAATATGCCCCCTAGTCTAAAAATCTCCCACCCCAGGGAAAAGACACCTGCCATTCTGTTTATCTATACCCGTCATTATTTTATCAACCTCTATAAAGTCACCTCTCAACCTCCTGGACTTGAGTGAAAATTGTTCCAGCTTATCCAGCCTTTCTTTATCACTCAAACCCTCCATTCCTGGCAAACCTCTTCTGAAACCTCTCCAGCTTAATATCCTTATTATAACAGGGTGACCAGAACTGGACACAGTACTCCAGAAGAGGCCTCACCAACATCCTGGACAACCTCAACCTCATGTCCCAACTCCTATACTCAAAGGTCTGAGCAATGAAGGAACATGTGATTACGTAGATTCAATTGTAGCTTTCAAAAGGGAATTGGGTAAGCACCCAAAGAGAAAATAAATTATTGGGCAGCAGAGAAAAGGCACGACAGCGGAATGACCTGAGAGTAGGTTTTGCAGAGAGTGGAAACAGACATAAGAAGCTGAATGGCCTCTGTTTGATTCTATGTTCATGCAAGTTCTTGGTGGCATTATAAAAGAAACAGCAGCCATCATCAAGTTTCTGACGGGCACATAAATGCTTCTGTGGGGACAGCTCATTCAGGAATTGTATTCATCTGAAATATTCAAGCATATAATGTTTAACAATCTAGCTGACAGTGTTTCGCTCCTTAAATTATGAATCAATGCGGACTGTGAGATAACAGCAGTTATACCTGCACTAATCCTGTCTGTATAGACAGACATCATTCTATGCAAACTGCTGGATACACTCTTAATTGTTTGACCACAATCAGATGTATTGAGGTAGAAAATATTTGTTTTCCCATAAAAGCCCAGTCGATGCTTGAAGTGCTTGTTTGTAGCACTCTCATGATGGGTGAAAACTCCAGTAGCAGTGAACTGAGGGAGTCTGGGCTGGCCAAGGGGCATACATTTTGGATGAGACACTAAACTGAGGAGACATCTGCTCTTTGAGGTGGGCACTAAGCAGAGTCAATGACGCAGTGGTATTATTGCCAGACTACTGGGAAGTCAGAGGCTCAGGGGTGACTTATTGATGTTTTAAAATCATGAGGAGCACATATAGGGTGAATAGACAGTCTTTTTCCCAGGCTAGGGGAGTCCAAGACTAAACGGCATAGGTTTAAGGTGAGAGGGAGAAGATTTAAAAGGACCTGAGAGGCAACATTCTCACACAGAGGGTGGTGCGTGTATGGAAATGAGCTGCCAGAGAAAGTGGTGGAAGCTGGTACAATTACAATGTTTAAAAGGCATCTGGATGAATATATGAATGGGAAGGGTTTAGAAATCTGGAATTGAGTCTAATCTTGACCAGGAATCTATTGTTGACTGTTGGGAAAAATATCCCATCCGGTTCACTGATATCCTTTTGGAAACAAAATGGCCATCCTTGTAGGTCTGACCTACATGTGACTTCAGGCAAACAACAAAGTGGTTTACTTCTAACTGTCTTCAGAACAATTACAGTTGGACAATAAATGGTGGTCTTGCCAGCAATGCCACCATCCTGTGAATTCAGAATTTTAAAAAAATATGGTCTGCGATACTTTTGAAAGTAGAGCAGTGCATATCACCCCAGTGTCCTGGTCAATAGTTAATCCTGAACCCAAGTTGGTTGATGAATAGGACCTGCTCATTATTGCAGTGTTTTTGTAGGAGCATGCAGTGTGTTAAATGGCTGCTGCATTTCTGACAATGCTAATCTCACAAAAGCACCTTGTTCAGTGTACAGTACTTCTGGGAGTCCAGTGATTGTGAAAGGCACAACAGTATAGGTATACTTTTTCTTGGAAAAAAGAAACTTCCTTCACAGTTTTCTTTTCCTGGGAAACAGGTGCATGATCAGGCCGGTTGTTGTGCCAAACCCTTAAATTTTCCGCCTTATTTAAATCGTGTGCGCCTGGTCCTTAAACCAGGCCAAGTCCTACTCACACATCAGTTCTGTGCTCGCTGATCAGCACAGGTTCCTGGACTGGCAATACCTCCATTTTAAAATTCCTTGCTTTGAAATCCTTCTATGATTTCTATTATGTCTTTGCAAACTCCTTTAGCCATTCATCTCTTTAAGGCTCCCACCCTCCTCCAGATCCAGTTGGCCATCTCAAAGCTGGTTGCTCAACTCTTAGTGGCCAATATTGGGTGCTCTGGAACTCTTTGACGAAGCGGGGTACAGACTCCACTCAATTCCTGCCGCTGCCTCAGTTAGCTCCAGGGTGGCCATCTCGCAACCACTCACCCCTCCATTCCCCCCCACACCCATTCAGTCAGTGAAGAAGGCGCACTGAAGAGCCCTCATCCCCCTGTCCCATCCTGATCGTCGCTCGTCATCAACCAGCTCGCATGTTCAGAAGCGACTGTGGAGACAGAGCTGAATCGTAGGCGACTAAAAGCTACAGATCCATTTATGTTTGCACAAGACCAAACAACATAGGAGCAGATGTAGGCCATTCAGGCCATCAAGTCCTCTCTGCCGATCATAGTTGATCTACCCATCCTGAACTCTACTTTCCTGTCTCTTCCTCATAAAACCCAATTGTCTCACTGATTGAAGGCCTGTCTATCTCAGCCTTGAATGTACTGAATGACCCAGCCTCAACAACGCACTGTGGTAACCAATTCCACAGATTTACAACCCTGTGACAAAAGAAATTTCTATTAATCTCCCTCTTAAATATGCAACAACTTATTCTGAGATTAGCCCCGCAGGTCCTGGACTCTCCCACAAGGGGAAACCAGCTTTCCACATCTACCTTGTCAAGTCCTCTTAGCATTGCTGCCTCACAGCGCCAGGGACCCGAGTTTGATTCCACCCTTGGGTGACTATCTGTGTAGAATTTGCACATTCTCCCTCTGTCTGCGTGGGTTTCCTTCGGGTGCTCCGGTTTCCTCCCGCAGTCCAAAGACGTGCAGGTCAGGTGGATTGGCCATGCTAAATTGCCCATAGTGTTCAGAGATTAGGTGTAGATTAGGTGAGTGAAAGGGGGATGGGTCTGGGTGGGCTGGTCTGAGGGTCAGTGTGGACTTGTTGGGCCGAAGGGCCTGTTTCCAAACTGTAGGGATTCCATGATCTATGATCAAGTATATTTACATTGTGTGGTTGATTACCAGTAGACATGAATCTTACACAAGGAACTCAGTGGATAGGGTCGTGGCAGAGGGATTGGGTGGAAGTCGGCGAGGTGTGTGGGAAGGAGGAAGATAGCTGGATTGAAGAATAATCTCATGTCAGCACGAATATTACAATGGAGGCACATACAGACAGCCCTATTTCAGATTTCAACAAGGGGAAACTAAATGACAGAGCCACCATACCCAAAAAGCAGCGAGGGGCTTTCTTGTTTGCTTTCTTGCCTCCTTTGCCCTGGAAGACTGACTATATTAGCAAGCATCGAGATAAACTTCTGTGGAAACGCAGCACCTCAGAAGGTTGGACAGGAGAGATTAATGGAGGAGGCTTTTCAATAACTCTGGGTTGCACGGAAGGCGAATTGTTTAGCGAGGGTGCCCATTCCCACGGCTAAAAACAAAAAGACAGAACATCCCCAACATAGCGACCAGTTATGGTTCACAAATATGCCAGTTATACTCTGCCAGCACAATATTAAAAAAGTCCCCCCCACTGACTGTTCCAGTTTTCTTCAAGTTCCCACTTCTCTGCATTAGCTTTGCACTGTCTTCCAGAATTAAGTTGCATATTTTCCCATAGGGAACAACTAAGGCTGTAAAATGGCACTACACAAATACCAATGTTATGTGCGCAATAATGTTGTTTTGTTATTTTAATGTAACACAAATTAGATTTGTGATTTGAAGATTTCTAGTGGGTTTATTTAACACTTATCTCAAGCACACAGCAGAGAAATCTCCAGATACCTTGAGCAGAATAGTGCAGAGAACCTGTGGCCAATGATCATGTGATAATTTATGGAGGCTTGGCTCATTTACATGTTGAGCTCTTAAAGGAACATCAATCCAAAGATGATGATACAACAAATTACAATGTGTGAGACTCCACAGACAGTGTTTTAACTATGTGTCGGCTCTAAGTTGTGAGCAGGTCTGTTAATGTATTTTGACCTCTGATATTCACGCAATGTAAACCAAGAGCCTAAATGTTTAATACAATGTGTTGGGTCCAAGCAACAATTCTACACACCACGTTCATGTACGTGACATTTACATATACCTTGTGCAATGCTCAAACATTGAGAGAAATGATACATTTATGTTATAACCACATGTGCACTTGCACAACAAACCAAGCCTGTACTTGATCCTCCAAGAATTGTATTTAACAGCAGAGAGAACTTTATCGGAATCAGGGACTTGAAGGCTAATCAAACTTGACCCTTCTTATTCCAGCCCACCGACTCCCACAGCTACCTAGAATACTCCTCCTCCCACCCACCTTCCTGCAAAAATGCTATCCCCGATTCCCAATTCCTTCGCCTCCGCCGCATCTGCTCCCAGGATGAGGCATTCCACTCCCGTACATCTCAGTTGTCCTCGTTTTTCAAGGACCGTAACTTCCCTTCCTCGGTGGTCGAGAACGCCCTCAACCGTGTCTCCCACATCTCCCGCACCTCATCCCTCACACCCCGTCCACGCAATAAGAACCAAAAAAGAATCCCCCTCGTCCTCACGTACCACCCCACCAACCTCCGGATCCAACGCATCATCCTCCGACACTTCCGCCATCTGGAATCCGACCCCACCACCAAAGACATCTTTCCCTCCCCACCCTTATCTGCTTTCCGGAGGGACAACTCTCTCCGTGACTCCCTTGTCCGCTCCACACTCCCCTCCAGCTCCACCACACCCGGCACTTTTCCCTGCAACCGCAGGAAGTGCTACACCTGCCCCCATACCTCCTCCCTCACCCCCATCCCAGGCCCCAAGAAGACTTTCCACATCAAGCAGATGTTCACCTGCACATCTGCCAATGTGGTATACTGCATCCGCTGTACCCGGTGTGGCTTCCTCTACATCGGGGAAACCAAGCGGAGACTCGGGGACCGCTTTGCAGAACACTTACGCTCGGTTCGCAACAAACAACTGCACCTCCCAGTCGCGAACCATTTCAACTCCCCCTCCCATTCCTCAGATGACATGTCCATCCTGGGCCTCCTGCAGTGCCACAACGATGCCACCCGAAGGTTGCAGGAACAGCAACTCATATTCCGCTTGGGAACCCTGCAGCCCAATGGTATCAATGTGGATTTCACAAGTTTCAAAATCTCCCCTCCCCCCACCGCATCCCAAAACCAGTCCAGCTCGTCCCTGCCTCCCTAACCTGTTCTTCCTCCCACCTATCCCCTCCTCCCACCTCAAGCCGCACCTCCATCTCCTACCGACCAACCTCATCCCGCCCCCTTGACCTGTCCGTCCTCCCTGGACTGACCTATCCCCTTCCTAACTCCCAACCTACACTCACCTTTCCTGGCCCCATCCCCGCCTCTTCGACCTGTTTGTTTCCTCTCCACCTATCCTCTCCTCTATCCCTCTTCTATCCGCCTCCCACTCTCTCCCTATTTATTTCAAAACCCCCTTCCCCTCCCCCTTTTCTGATGAAGGGTCTAGGCCCGAAACGTCAGCCTCTCTGCTCCTATGATGCTGCTTGGCCGGCTGTGTTCATCCAGCCCTGCACCTTGTTGTCTCTCCTTCTTATTCTTTCAGTGATCCTTGCTGACAGGTGCATTACAATCACAGATCAATGCACCACAATGATCCATCTGATGGTGCATTTTCCTTGCGACCAGAAAAGTGAATTTCAAATTGGAAATTGGTCACTTTTGGCAGCCTCTATCCCTCTTTGCTTCTCAACCCTGCAAAGAAGTTGATGTTTGCTGGGATTCAGTTCTGTGTGCGCTGCTCAACCAGGAGAAGATCACAAATCTGCCCATTCCTCATGCGCAAATTTCAACAATAAATCCAAGCAAACCATCACCCAGGGCCACAATTACATTCAATCATGACGTCATTGACAGATGGTGTGCACACGAACACAAAGAGACTGGGACACCTATTATCCATTGGGGAATCAAAATGAGAAAATCAACTGCTTACCTCTGATTCAACTGCAAAATATTGGATACTCAGAAATCTGAAATGAAAGCTCTGCAGGTCAGGCAATGTCTGTGGAGAGACAGAGAGAGAGAGATGCAGTTAACCTTTCAGATTGCACATCAGAACCTGCAAAGTGGGCAGTGATGGGGCTTTGTCACGGACCTTCACTCGGGCTCTCCCCTCACACCCCCACACACTGCACCCTTCAACTCTGAACACAACCAGCTACCTCACCTCTGCAGTTGTTTAAAACCTGCATTAACTCCAGCTTTTTCAAGTCTGAGGAAATGTCACTGCTCTGAGAGGTGAACTCTGCTTTTCTGTTTGCAGGTATTTTTGACCGGCAGAGTGTTTCGGGTTTTAGGGGAGGCAGCTCGCACGGGGCCTATCTAAGATCGGCAAACCTCATCAGAGTCCTGTGGATCGACTCTGTGACTCATTGTGGCTGAGTTATACATTGGACTGATTGATGCAGTACAGTGCAATATCTGATTAGGTTACTCTTCCAACCACAGCAGATAAAGCCAACGTGTTGCTCGCCCATCCCAGAATCATAGAATCCACACAGTGCAGAATCAGGCCATTCGGCTGATCGAGTCCATACTGACCCTCCGAAGATCATCACACCCACATCCCCTAAACCTATCCCTGCAACCCTGTATTTTCCCATGGCTCACACACTCAGCCTGCACATCCCTGGACACTACGGGCAATTTCAGCATGGCAAATCCACCTAACTTGCGCATAGAGTTGTTGAGTCATAGAGTCATACAACACGGAAACAGAACTTTCAGTCCAGCTAGTCCATGCCGAACATCATCCTAAACTAAACTAGTTGTCTCTGCCTGCTCCTGGCCCACAACCCTCCAAACCTTTCCTATTCATGTATGTATCCAAATGTCTTTTAAACGCTGTAATTGTGCCACCACTTCCTCAGAAAGTTCATTCCACACACGAAACACCCTCTGTGCAAAACAGTTGTCCCTCAAGTCTAATCTTCGGACCGTGGGAGGAAACCCACGCAGACATGGGGAGAGCATACAAACTTTACACAGAAAGTCACCCGAGGGTGGATTTGAACCCAGGTCTCCGGCACTTTGAGGCAGCAGTGATAAATACTGAGCCACCCACCTGTACTAATGGTGATTCAAGGAGTGATCTAACACCATAGATACAACTCAAAGTTGCTCTATCCTCGGGAATACTGGGGTCTGAGTGTCAGGACTTGGTCCTGCCCTGTAGAGATCTATTCTCTTAGCCAAGAGTGAGATGACTCTGAGCCTGCTGCATCTCCACCTCTGGCTCATTAAAAAGGGACCACTGTCTGACTGACTGGCATTCCAACAATCTAGTCTATTTTAATGCTCAAGTGCGGAATCCGATTCCAGCTCTCTCGCAGGCTAATGCACTTAATACGGTATCAACGGCATGTGAATGCAGACGGCATACCTCCATCTTTTGTACACATTCTCATATTGCTCACAGATAGATTCTATTTGTACGACAATTTGTATTGATCTTTCGGTCAGCAAGTGAATTCAAACAGTGGAAATGTTAATCCTTCTGCAATCCCGAAAGGTCAAGCTGTAAATCCACACAAGACTTGTGACAAGAGATCAGTATTCTACAATTTAACTTTGTGGCTCATATTCTTTAACTACAGTACCGATATGCATCACTTTGAAGGACTGAGATGGAAAAAGCTCTTTTATTAGGAGCAGATCTGTAAGCAATGCCTTTCCTTTTCTCATTGCTCTTCCCACTTCCCCTAGCAATAATAAAATGTTTGAAAAGCTCCTTTGGTTCCCACTTATTTTGATCCTTGATATTAACAGAAGTGGATTCTGAGAAATACACTCCACCTTTTGAAGATGAATTGCTGGCAAAGCTATAATTCCAACGTGCTCAAAGCAAGGTATCATTAATCAGGTTTGGACATATCCCAGTCCAATGCGTTTCTCTTGAAAAAAATATATTTCCATTCAGAATGTCCAGCTTCATGGAAGGAGCGTTGCCATTTGCACGCTTCAGAAGAAAATGTTCTTCTGTATTTTGCAATATGACGCTTTGCACGTGTAGTATTTGGCAGCGGAAGCATTATCAAAGAATCACAGAATACAGTAGGCTCATCAGGCCTGTGTTTCTGGCTTTGAGAGAGCAAATCAAATTTGTACCAAACCCTTGACCTGACCCCACCGCCCTGCAAACTGTCACTGCTCAGATGTTGCTCCAGTTCCATTTCATAGGTTCTTGTCGAAGCTGCTTCACCCGCCCATAAAATCACAACACTCTTAAAAAGACAAAACATCAAGCACATGGAAACACCAATCACACACCACCCTGACTCGGAAAGATGTAAACATTGCTTCATGTGTGGTGGATAATACAGAAACCTTGATCTCCTGATGGTGATGGAGTATCTTAAATGCGAGGAGGGAGGAGACAGCCACACTCCTTTGAACCTACACAGGTGTACCAGGCATTTCCCACACAAGTAATGACTCGTCTGAAAGGCCCATACACACGGTGTTGTGCAATGATCACCAAAGAACCACACAGCCAATGCAAGTTAAAGGGACTATTGACACAACAGAGAAGAGGACTGAAGGTTACGCTGACTGGCTGAGAGGAAGAGGTGTGTCAGGGCTCTCTCATACAGCATAAACCAACACTGACCAGTTGGGCCGAATGGTCTGTTTCCGCTTTTCTGGTTAAATTCTATGTAATTTCTTCATCCTGCAAGCTACAGGCTCCTCAAAGCACAAACTTGGTTTCATTTAATCCCAGTTCCCTGCTTCAGTTCGGTTCCAGCACCAGTTCCACCCTGGATGTGTCTCACACTGTGAAGATCAGTCCTTCATTTACATTTCTCAGTGGAATTGAGTGTCTAAAAAATCATGATGTTACTGGTGGGGAGCAAGTTAAATGATTGGAGATGAACAATAAGCTTGAAATCCTTCTGCTCTAATATCAACAGATTTCGGGTGATGTTTTCTCCTGATAATAGATGACCAAGAATAATTGAGAAGCTAAGGCTGTGTGTTCGGGAACTGTCGAGATTGCAGTGAGAATGTCATTTAGGAATGAACTAACAAAGCAATGCTTACATCAGTAAATGACCCCAAATTCTGGTAATATTATGAATTAAAACGTACTTCATGACCATTCATTTTTATTGCAAGCATGATTCTGTGCACATTCCTTAAACCAGAACGACCCTCTGTCTCATGCTGTTCAAACTGAACCTATTAACCTGATATGACCACACAAAAAAGGCAGTTTTGTACCTGGGAGACTGTTGCATGAAAAAAGAGGTCAAAACATGTGGTAAAACTGGCCCGTGGAGATCAGAGTAATTTCCCACGGTAGTTAAGATCTTGCACGGCCAGTTGTATGGAAATTTAAGGAGATATGCCCACCTGAGTGTCAGCTCCCCATGCAGGAGCCAATATTTGAAAGGTTCAGAATGCAGCAAGTAAGGTAACCAGCAGGCAGCAGGAGGCTTCTGCAGAACATAAATACCAACATGGACCACTTTAACCAAATAGTCTGTGACTTCCCTGTACATTTTTGCTTTCATTCTCTTGTGGGACCTATGCATCGCTGGCTGGGCCCAGCATTTATGGCTCATCACTAGTTGCCCTTGGGAAGGCGGAGATGAGCTGCTGTCTTGAACCCCTGCCGTCCTGTGGGTAGACACACAATGCTGTCGAGGTGGGGGGAGGGGGGAGTTCTGATCAGGAGGATTTCTTTTTGGCATTTATATGAGCTTGCCAAAACGTCAGAGATGCGAGAATAAGTCTCAAGTGTGTTAAGTCGGATCTCTCTCTCTCTGCACCTTACCTGCGCCTGTAGCACTCTGTAATTCTGCATTCTGATGCACTTTGCATGCAACAACCTGCAGAACAACATTTTTCACTGTATCTCGGTACGTACGACAGCAATAAGTCAAACTCAAACTCAAGTGCCAGAGAGAAATAAGATGCACAGAAGGCAACTGAAGACCACATGGAAACACAAAGCAGATGTCAAGATGGCATGCATCAGTCTCAGGTTCAATGATAAATAAGAGTAAACACGCTGATGTGTAGAAGGTTGCTACGTTTGACCCATTGGGGTAATCTCCTCCAGGGGCAGCAGCGCAACCTGCTGGACAGAATGTAACACCCAGGCTCAATTGACTACCAAGTAGATGTTTGGCTTGTCTAGTGCCTCCCGTCGCCCAGGGGAAGTTGTTTGCCTGAGTAGGACAATGCATTCTTTGCTGGATGAAAGCAACCAAAATGTTGTGCATATGTTATCAAGGAAGAGAAATTGATGGCTCTTCCTCAGGGCACCCCAAATTGCTTCACAGCCGGTGAAGTACTTTTGTAAGTGTCCTCACTTCTGGCATGTTGAAAAGGTGGCAGGCAATTTGCAGACAGCAAGCTTCTACAAATGACTACCTCATCTGATGCTGACTGAGATGTACGCTGGAGGGTCATTTATTGTACCGGATTTTGGCCTGTTTATGGGTTAATTTTAGTTGCTTAATATGCTAATCAGAGACTATGTGCATCATCACAGACAGTGATTAAACATCATGTGTTTTTGTATCTCGTCCAGCCTCACGGAAGATGTAACCCAGTGAAATAACCAGGCTGGTATCCTGTTGACAAGTCACGCTTTATTTGCATGTGCACAGTACATGAGCTATGATCAGCCAGCTTAAAGCCAGTCCCTAGACTGAGGAGACCTTCTTAATCTCTTCTTCATATCTGTCAGCCAGGGCTCCCTGAATGGCCCAGGTTTACAGGCCCAATCAGGGAACTCATAGTCAATCAGATCCACCTGGACCTGGTTCCAATCAATACTCCCAGACAAATAAGATGTGTTCCAATAATACTCCTATTTTACATTCATCTGCTGCCCACTAAATATTTTCTAAGAGTCTAACAACACCAAAAATATTGTAGAAAAAGAAATCGATCTGGTGCTATACATAGAAATGAAACTCTGTAGCTATTACATTTACAAAGGTGGGGCCACAATCATAGCTGCCATGCTCGAACTAAATGGCAGAGCAGACTTGAGGGGTTGAATGATCTGCTTCTGCTCCTAATTCATATGTTCATTTCTCACCAGCCCAGGTTGTATTACATGGTTTTGTGCAGGGAAGGTCATGTCTTACCAACTTGATAGAATTCTTTGAGGAAGTGACAAAGTTGATAGATGAGGGAAGGGCTGTGGATGTCATATACATGGACTTCAGTAAGGTGTTTGATAAGGTTCCCCATGGTAGGCTGATGGAGAAAGTGAAGTCGCATGGGGTCCAGGGTGTACTAGCTAGATGGATAGAGAACTGGCTGGGCAACAGGAGACAGAGAGTTGTAGTGGAAGGGAGTTTCTCAAAATGGAGAACTGTGACCAGTGGTGTTCCACAGGGATCCGTGTTGGGACCACTGTTGTTTGTGACATACATAAATGATCTGGAGGAAGGTATAGATGGTCTGATTAGCAAGTTTGCAGACGACACTAAGATTGGTGGAGTAGCAGATAGTGAAGGGGACTATCAGAGAATGCAGCAGAATATAGATCGATTGGAGAGTTGGGCGGAGAAATGGCAGATGGAGTTCAAACCAGGCAAATGCGAGGTGATGGGTTTTGGAAGATTCAATTCAAGAGCGAACTATAAGGTAAATGGAAAAGCCCTGGGGAAAATTGATGCATAGAGAGACCTGGGTGTTCAGATCCATTGTACCCTGAAGGTGGCAATGCAGGTCGATAGAGTGGTCAAGAAGGCAGACGGCATGCTTTCATTCATCGGACTGGGTATTGAGTACAAGAGTTGGCAGGTCATGTTACAGTTGTATAGGACTTTGGTTCGACCACATTTGGAATACTGCGTACAGTTCTGGTCGCCACATTACCGACAGGATGTGGATGCTTTGGGGAGGGTGCAGAGGAGGTTCACCAGGATGTTGCCTGGTATGGAGGGCGCTAGCTATGAAGAGAGGTTGAGTAGATTAGGATTATTTACATTAGAAAGATGGAGGTTAGGGGGGACCTGATTGAGGTCTACAAAATCATGAGAGGTACAGACAGGGTGGATAGCAAGAAGCTTTTTCCCAGAGTGGGGGACTCAATTACTAGGGGTCATGATTTCAAGATGACAGGGGAAAAGTTTAAGGGAGATATGCGTGGAAAGTTCTTTACGCAGAGGGTGGTGGGTGCCTGGAATGCATTGCCAGCGGAGGTGGTAGTGGCGGGCACGATAGCGTCATTTAAGATGTATCTAGACAGATACATGAATGGGCAGGGGGCAGAGGGATACGGATCCTTGGAAAATAGGTGACAGGTTTAGATAGAGGATCTGGATCGGCGCAGGCTTGGAGGGCCGAAGGGCCTGTTCCTGTGCTGTAATTTTCTTTGTTCTTTGTACTCCATGACACAATGCATTGTCTTCATTAAATTGAGTCGACATTCAGTCACTCCTGCTCAGAAGCAGCAATTAACATTTTCACAAGCCCGCTCAAAACAAGAATGCTTCATGTGTGATTGGACGCCCAACCTTGGAGGGCCTTGGGAATAAACAAAATGGGAGCTTTATTGGAACACATCCAACTTCCCTGGCCCGCACCTTCCACCAGTCTGCATGGGACCCTGTGATCATTTGTCAACCTTTGATACATTTATCCAAAGCTATTGCAAGCTATGTTTTACTGGAGTGGAGTATAATGACTTGATAGGCTCCTCCATACCAAAAGTAGATGCCTCTGAAGGGATGTAAAGGGATCAAAAAGCAATACAAAGATGGATAAAGCAAACCTGGTGTACCTGGGATCAGGGTAATAGGTCACTTAAGGATCAAGACAGATGCTGGAGCAGGTTGCAAGTGGGGCCAGGTGTAGCCAGGATGATTATCTAACAATTAAATGTAAAGATGCTCAGATTGGCATTCTGAAAGCACCAGGTCAAATGGAACAATGTGTTTTCTTTCATCCAAACCAACCTGGGGATAAATTTGATTTGTTTTGTGCGGAGACCACTGTGTCAATAATTCTTTTACATGCTGATGAACAAAGATAATTGTTATCGTTCTCTTCTCAAATCCTGCAATCAGAAACACTGTGAGCACCATAAATTTGTGCATAAGCAACACACTTCTTACATAAGCAACACATTTATATGCATAATTTGTTAATTATTGCACAAAACTGCACCACTAAGAATTACCATTTAAATTGCACCAAGGATCGAGTGCCAGACAGCATTGAGAATTAAAATCATTCTAAATGCTGAGTAAATATAATTCAAGAAAATTTCGATGCTTTCTGATGAAGACTGATCGATGTTTTTTGTCCCCGAGTGGAAACATGCTCTTTTCAACAAAAGTGAGCACCTATTTAGGCTCAACAATTGTTATTTTAACAAAAACAGAAGTTGTTGGAAAAGCTCAGCAGGTCTGACAGCATCTGTGAAGAAAAAAATCAGAGTTAACATTTTGGGTCCAGTGACCCTTCCTCAGAGATTCAGCAGTTCCGAGGAAGGATCACGGGACCCGAAATGTTAACTCTGATTTTTTTTCTTCACAGTTGCTGCCAGACCAGCTGAGCATTTCCAGCAACGCCTGTTTCTGTTCCTGATTTACAGCATCTGCAGTTCTTTCGGTTTTTAATTGTTATTTTAATCCTTGAGTGTTGCTGACCTCATGAGTGTTGCCCTTTCAATGTACCTTGAGTTGGCAGTTGATCTTGGTTGAAAGCACCCTTGGCTTTGGACTTAGATGACGATGAATTCTAATCCATATCAAAAACTGACTGTCAAGAGTATGGTGCATTGTTGATGGTGCTATCCTGAGTACAAGGCTCTTTTGGATGCTTCAGAAGGCTGCTGATTCCATGGAACACCTTTGTCCCTTCAGAAAATTAGCACCAAAAATTGGTTCACTTGTCGTTCATTTCCTTGTTGCTTTTGGGCTGTTGCTGAGCATGTTTTCAGAAAGGTCAACAGAGGTTACAGTCCATAATGTAATGGAGGGACTTGGTGAGGTTCCAGAGAGAAGTGGCAAATTGGTCATAGGTGCAAGTCCTTCTTGGGGGATTCCCTTTTATTTATAATACAGAACACAATTAAGTGCCTGATGAACTCGACTGCTCCCTCACTTCGTGTACATTTTATGTGGGTGCTTTAAGACTTGGTTACGGACCATCACATCCCTGCCGCTCCCTGTTTTCGCAAAGCCGAGGCACAGATTCACAGATTCCCTACAATGTGAAAGCAGGCCATTCAGCCCATTGAGTCCACACTGACCGTCCGAAGACCATCCCATCCAGAACTACGCCCCAACCCTATCCCTGCAACATTGCATTTCCCATGGCTTATCTGCCTAGCCTGCACATCCCTGGACACTGTGGGCAATTTAGCATGGCCAATCCACCTAACCTGCACATCCTTGGACAGAGGGATTAGGTTATAAGCTCCAATAGTTGTACCAGCTATTGAGATCAAAATGGAAACTAACCATCACTCCTTGACATTCAATGGTATTAATATCACTAAATCCTTCTGGGGATTAGCATTGACCAGGATACTGGGAATGAAGGGTTTGACTTATAAGGAGAGGCTGGATAGGCTAGGACTTTTTTTTCCCTGGAACGTAGGAGGTTGGTGGGTGACCTTATACCGGCTTATAAAATCATAAGGGGCAGAGATAAGTTGGAAAACCAAGGTCTTTTTCCTCGGGGAGGAGAGTGCAAAACTAGAGGGCATAGTTTTAAGGTGAGAGGAGAAAGATTTAAAAGGGGCCTGAGGGCCAATTTTTTCAGACAGAGGGTGGTTCGTAGGTGGAATGAACTGCCAGAGGAAGTGGTTGATGCGAGTACAGTTACAACATCAAAAATACATTTGGATGGGTACATGAATAGAGATAAAAATCAAAAGAACTGTGGATGCTGTAAATCAGGAACAAAAACAAAGTTGCTGGAAAAGCTCAGCTGGTCTGGCAGCATCTGTGAAAGAGAAAACAGAGTTAACGTTTCGGGTCCGGTGACCCTTCCTCAGAACTTGAATAGGGATGGTTTAGAGGGCTATGGGCCATGCATATGCAAATTAGACTAGTTTAGTTTGGGAAACCTAGTCTGCATGGACGAGTTGTTTTGTATGACTCCATGAGCAGCTTAAAAACTGTGGCTACAAGAGCAGAACAGAGGCTACAAATTCTGTATCGAATAACTCACTATCTGTCTCCCCAAAGTCTCTCCACCATCTACAAGACACAAGTCAGGAGTGCGATGGGATACTTCCCACTTGCCTGGATAAATACTGCTCCAACAACACTTAAGAAGCTCAAAACCTCTCTGTACGAAGTAATCCTTCTTGACTGGCACCTCATCCACTCCATTCAACACTAACTCCTTCCATCACCGATGTGCCGTGATGTGCACCGTCTGCAAGAAGCACTGAAGCTATTCACCAAGACTTTTTCACCAACGCCTTCCAAACCTAAAAGTCCAATCATCAACCATCTACAAGAACAGGTGCACGGGAACACCATTGCCTGCAAGTTCCCCTCCAAGCCCATACCATGCTGACTTGTTATACTGGTCCTTCACTGGGTAATAATGCTGGAATTCTCTTCCGTACCAGCATTTTGGGCTCACAGAGAATAGCTACAGGAGTTCAAGAAGTTGGATCAGCACCACCTTCTCCAATGCAATTAGGGATAGGGAACAAATACTGGCCTAGTTAGCAACGCCCGCACCTGAAAATTATTTTTTTAAAAAAGCCTTGACCGTGCTTTCACTTCCCTGAATAATTTTGCACAGGATACATAATAATAGCAAATGAACAGCGACTTGAATAAAGTGTTCAATTAAATGTATTCCCATTAATTAGAAAAGAGTCAGTATGTTTTCTGCACAGATTAGGTTTAAATTGTTGATATTAATAGAAAGGAACCCGGAACAGGAGGAAGAATGTTTCAGTTGTTCCGATTAAGCTAACGCTACAGGTTGAACTGAACATTAGTTGATGCTTCAGCATGTCCTGCCTTGACTGCCTGACTAACAATGTGTGTATCTTTGCAGATACACTGGACAATTTGAGATAACAAGGTGTAGAGCTGGATGAACACAGCAGGCCAAGCAGCATCAGAGGAGCAGGGAGGCTGACGTTTCGGGCCTAGAGCCATTTGCTTCATGGGATAAAACAGCAGAGGTTCACTGCACAACCTGTAGTGTTGTAGAACAGAGAAAGCTAGGAATTCAGGCACATAACACTTTGAAGTTTACATCACAAAGAGATAAGGTGGTTAAGAAAGCATTTAGCATGCTTGCCTTCGTTGCTCAGACCTTTGAATATAGGAGTTAAGATGTTATGTTGAGGCTGTTGGTGAGGGCACTTCTGGAGTACTGTGTCCTGTTCTGGTCGCCCTGTTGTGGTTGCCCTGTTGTCGGAAGGATATTATTAAGCCGGAGATGGTTCAGAAAAGATTTACGAGGACGTCGCCAGGAATAGAGAGTTTGAGTTATCGGGAGAGGCAAGATAATTGTGGAATCAGGTCCTTCAGACCAACAAGTCCACACTGACTCTCAGAGCATCCCACCCAGACCCATTCCTCTGTAACCCACCTAATCTACACATCCCTGAACACTAAAGGCAATTTAGCATGGCCAATCCACCTAGTCTGCACATCTTTGGACTGTGGGAGGAAACTGGAGCACACGGAGGAAACCCACGCAGACACAGGGACAATATGCAAACTCCACACAGACAGTCACCCGAGGGTGGAATTGAACCTGGGTCCCTGGTGCTATGAGGCACTACTGAGCCACCATGCCACCCTAAAAAAGCTGGGACATTTTCACTGGAGTTAGGAGATTGAGAAGTGATTTTATAGAGGTTTATAAAACATTGAGGGGTATAGATAAGGTTTCCCTAGGGTGGGGTATTTCAAGTCCGGGGGCATATTTTTAACATAAGGGAAGAAAGATTAAAAAAAAACATGAGGGGCAAATTTTACACAGTGAGTGGTTTGTGTGTGGAATGAACTTCCAGAGGAAGTGGTGGATGTGGGTACAGTCACAACGTTTAAAACACAGTTAGATAAGTACATGAATAAGAAATGCTTGGAGGGATATGGGCCAAGCACAAGCAGGCGGGACTAGTTTAATTTGGGATTATGGTCAGCATGGACAAAAGGGTCTGTTTCCATGTTGTATGAATCTATTACTCTCAGTCTGCGCAGGGAATTTCAAAGGGCTAAGAAACATATTTTTTCAAACTGCATTTCTGTCACACCTCCCACAACCTCAGAGTGTCCTTGAGTGCCTTGAAGACAATTAAGTAGATCTGAGGTGTTATTACTATTGTAATCAAGAAAGTTTGGAAGCCAATTTGCGCACAGCTAGTTCCCACAGCAGCAACGTAAGTACCTATGAGATATCTGTTTTTGGGGATGGTATTTGGGAGACAAATATCCACATGATTGGGAAAATCTACCTCTTCTCTTCTTTGAAACATTACAAGGAGGGATTTCTACATCGACGTGGGAAATCAGAGAGAGGTTTCAGTTTAATGTCTCACCCAAGAACATTCAAGGACCAATCTCTGCTCATGTTCACCTAGTGTCCTTATTCTACATTCATTCGTACATCCTATGTTTCTCAAAGTATTCATCTCTCTTCTTTAGTTAATGCCTGCAAATGTCAAAAGGATGCTTTGCATGCAAGATTCACATTGGAAGAGGACAGCATCTTGGTTCTTTCTGTATTCCATTTGGCAAAAGACATTCAAAACTCAGAACCTGCATCACCTAGCTATTCCTTGTATATTGTTCCATCTTTCTGCCCAGCCTAGGAGGAGAGTTGCACTCATGTCTGTTCAATCATGATGTTAAAGTCTGTTCTGATCGTTCTTTAGGTTAAGAGAAACAGCTGGTAGATACAGATCAATTTTTTGCCCATACACGTATAAAGTGAGAGGCTCTTGTGGCACAGTGGTAGTGTCCCTGTCTCTAGGCCAAGATGCCTGTGTTGAAGTCCCACCTGCTCGAGAGGTGCATGATAACATTCCTCAACAGGTTGATTCGAAAATATCCACACATATATAAGCAGCTGGGTCACCAAGGTTAAGATGAGTGCTATGAGATTTATCTGAGGAAGGATGTTCTAGCTTTAGACACAGTGCGACAAAGGTTTACCAGACTGATTCCTGGAATGGAAAGACTGATATCTGAAGAGAGACTGGGTTGCTTATTCACTGAAGTTCAGAAGGATGCAGAGGGATCTCACTGAAATCTATAAAATTCTAACAGGGTTCAACAGGATAAACACAGGAAGGTCGTTGCCAAGGGCTGGGGAGTTCAGAACAAGGGGTCATAAAGAGACGGGGTAGACCTTTTAGGACTGAGATGAGGAGAAATGTCTTCAGCCATTGACTGGTGAGCTTGCGGAATTCTCTGCCACAGTAAGCAGTTGAGTAAAAAACACTGAATATTTTCAAGAATGAGTCCAATATAGTTGTAGAGTCATAGACTCACAGAGCTGTACAGCATGGAAACAGACCCTTCTGTCTTACTCGTCCATGCTGATCACATATCCTAAATTAACCTAGTCCCATTTGCCAGAATTTGGCCCATATCCCTCGAAGCCCGTCCTTTTAGTGTACACATCCACATGCCTTCTAAATGTTGTAATTGTACCAGTCTCCATCACTTCTTCTGGCAACCATTCTCAGGGCTAAAGGAATCAATGGGTGTAGGGAGAAAGCAAGAACAGGGTACTGAGTTGGGTGATCAGCCATGATAATGCTGAATGGTGGAGCTGGTTCGAAGGGTTGAACGGCCTACTCCTGTTCCTAGTTTCTATGTTTCTGCATTTTGTCCACGAGGTTGAGGCATTCAAACTTGGTTTCTATCTCACCATCTTACTTATTGTCTAGTTATCACTTGAACCTTTATCAAGGCTTATTTACTCAAAGAGGTGCTCAAGAATATGCTGACCCAAAGAATAAACACACTGTCATAAAGTGAGATAAAGAAAACAATCAAAAAGTAAGGTTTGAGGTACTTATATCCACACAACACTCAAGCGTGATGGAAACATTGCAAAAGTGATGTTCCGAATATTTGAGATAACAAGGTGTAGAGCTGGATGAACACAGCAGGCCAAGCAGCATCATAGGAGCAGGAAGGCTGATGTTTCGGGCCGAGACACTTCTGGTTTATTAACTGCTATGTCGAGAAATGCACTCACACTGCAGTCATCCATCATATGGCAATGCTTTTCCAGTTAATTTTTTTGTCTTATCATCTTCATCTAAAGAACATTAGGGCCATAAAGATGAGAAGAATTCTTTGGATATCTTCAAATAGACTCCGCTGGATTGAAACATCATCCAAGCCAATGACATAGCAAGACAAGAACCTTGGTTTCATGTCTTTCAAAGTCAGGACCACTGATAATGTAACATTCTTTCAGTACTGCACTGGTGCGTCAGCCTGAGTTATACCTTCAGCGCCCCAGTGTGATGGTTTTCGCTCACAACCTTCAATGAGGATAATAACGCCAGCTGGGCAAAGCTGACCTTTGCAATAATTTAGGCAATAAAATCAAAGCTCTCCTGTCAATTGCTATTATTTGCAACAAACATTCACATTCCAGATTAAATTGATGCAGAGCAATGTGTGCCGTGTTACAAGAGTAATTCAATTTTGGGATCCAGCTAATAAATATAAAACACTAACAGCTCAGTTGGCTCCTATTTATTGAGGTTTTATGAATCCCTCAATTGAATTAATGTTCTTCTACCCCTTGGTAGACATCCAGGCCCCCCACCAAGCTGGAACATATATTTTGCTTAAATGAAGCTCATGTTAAAAATTAAACAGAAATACATCAAGAACAAAGCTCAAAGATAACAAGTAATATTTCTATCACTTAACATGGATTTCAAAAGCTTCTCATGTGGCGCAGATAGGTAACAAGTGGTGTAGCAGTAAAGATGTCTTCCTGGTTTGTTCAGAGTGAAGTATTTCTGAAACGTGGTGACTCATTGTCGTGAGGACAAATGGAGCAGCCACTTCCATTGCAAGCATTCCACAATGACTTGCCAGTTAATCTGGTTTTGGTCATTATTTCTGTGGGAGAATGTCGTAACACAGGGAGAACTCTTAGCTCTTCAACCAACAACTTCGGTAAGTTGGTACAAGTGACATAGGTAAGAAGAATGCTGAATTTAGGGAGTTTGGTGCCAGATTGAAAGCCATGACCTCAAAGGTAGTCATCTCCAGATTACTATCTGTGCCACATGCTATTGGTGCTAGGAATTGGCAGATTAGGCAGTTAATACATGGCTGGGGGAGTGGTGTAGGAGGGAGGGCTTTAGATTTCTGAGTAACTGGGACCGTTTGTGGGGAAGTTGGGACCTGTTCGAGAGGGACAAGCCTGTACCAAAACAGTGATGGGACCAACATTCTTGCGGATGGTTTTGCTAATTCTGTTGGTTTGACTCTAAACTAGTTTGGCAGAGGAATGGGAACCGAAGGGGAGGCTCTGTGTTAGTTAGAGCGGGTGAGAGTTTAAGAGAAAGGAGAATCAAGATAGTAAGTAAAAAGGACAGAAGCAGCCGAGTAGTAGCACTAAGCTAAGTGGAAACCAGGTAGCAACAGAAAAAGTGAGAATGTTCGAAAACAGAGGTTCTTCTGGTGGAGGTGTAAGAAGGTATTAGAAAGTAGTATTAAGGCACTTACATGCATGCATACAGTATTTGAAACAAGGTAAATAAGTTGACAGCACAAATCATCATGAACGGGTATGACTTAGTGGCCATTACAGAGATGTGGTTGCAGGGTGGTCCCGATTGGGTGTTAAATGTGCAGGGGTATCACACTATTTGGAAGGACAGACAAGAAGGAAAGGGAGGTGGTGTAGCTCTGATATTGAAGGATGACATCAGGACAGTAGTGAGAGATGATACAGGTTCTGTGGAGAAAAATGTTGAATCAATGTTGGTGGAAGTTTGAAATAGTCAGGGGAAAAAGTCACTGATAGGCATAATATGTAGGCCACCAAATTATAACATCATGGTGGGGTGGACAAGAAACAAAGAAATGACTGATGCATGTAAAAATTGATACGGCAATTATCATGGGGGATTTTAATCTACATATTGATTGGTCAAACCAAGTTGGGCAAGGCAGCCTTGAGGAGGGGTTCATAGAATGTATCCCCAGTAGTTTTCTTGAACAGAATGTAATGGAACCCACGAGGGAGCAAGCTATCCTAGCTGGTCCTGTGTAATAGGACAGAAATGAGTGATGATCTCACAGCCGCTGATCCTGTCAGAAGGAGCAATCATGGTAAGGTTGAATTAAGAATACAGGTGGAAGGTGAGAAGGTAAAATCCAATACCAGGGTCCTGTGCTTAAACAAAGGAGACTACAAAAGGGTGAGGAAGACGTCAGCTAATGTGGACCAGGAGCAAAGACTATATGGTGGGACAATTGAGGCACAGTGGAGGATTTTCAAAGCGATTTTTCACAAGAGCTCAGCAAAAGTATATACCAGTGAAAAGGAAGGACTGTAGGAAAAGGGATAATCAGCCATGGATAACTAAGGAAATAAAGGAGGGTATCAAATTGAAAGCTAATGCATACAAAGTGGAAAACTCAGGGACTGGGAAATCTTTAAAGGTCAACAGAAAGCCACGAGAAAAGTCATAAAGGTAAGATGGATTATGAGAGTAAACTAGCTCAGAATATACAAACAGATAGCAAAAGTTTCTACAAAACATAAAACGAAAATGTGTGGCTAAGATAAACACTGGTCCTCTAGAGGATGAGAAGGGGGATTTAATAATGGGAAGTGAGGAAATGGCTAAGGCGTTAAACAGGTATTTTGTGTTGATCTTCACAGTAGAAGACACAAATAACACGCCAATAATTGATGACAAGGAGGCTATGGTAGGTGAGGACCTAGAAACTGTAATTATCACAAAAGAGGTTGTGTTGGGTAAGCTAATGTAACTTAAGGTAGACAAGTCTCCTGGTCCTGATGGAATGAATCTCACAGACCTAAAGGAGTTGCAAGAGAAATAGTTAATGTGCTTGTGGTAATTTACCAAAATTCGCTGGACTCTGGGGCAGTTCGGGCAGATTAGAAAACGGCAAATGTGACGCTAATGTTTAAAAAAGGAGGTAGACAAAAGGCGGGTGACTATAGGCGCACTATCTTTACTTTTGTAGTGGGGTAAATGCTTGAATTTATCATGAAGGAAGAAATAGTGAGACATGGGTTCATGAAAGGCATGTCTTGTTTAACTAATTTACTGGAATTCTTTGAGGACATTACGAGTGCAATGGACAACTGGGAACCAGTGGATGTGGTGTTCCAGAAGCCTTCAACAAAGTACTGCACAAAATGCTGCTGCATAACATAAAGGTGCATGGCGTTACGGGCAACGTATTAGCATAGACAGATGATTAGGTAACTAACAGAAAGGAAAGAATGGGGAAAAATGGATATTTATCTGGTTGGCGATGAGTAGCTTAGTGGTATGCCTCAGGGATCGGTGTTGAGATCGCAATTGTTTACAATCTATATAGGTTTAGAGTTCTGGACCAAGTGTACTGTGTCAAAGTTCACAGATGACACTAAGATGAGTCGTAGAGAAAAGTGTAGGAGGCCTCTGAAAGTCTGCAGAGGGATATAGATAGGTTAAGTGTGTGGGCAAGAGTCTGGGAGATGGAGTACAATGTTGGGAAATGTGAGGGCGTTCATTTTGGTAGGAATAGCAGCAGAATGGACTATTATTTAAATGGTGAAAAATTGCAGCATGCTGCTGTGCAGAGGGACCTGGGAGTCCCTGTACATGAATGACAAAAGTTGGTTTGCAGGTGCAGCAGGTAATTAAGAAGACAAATGGACTTTTGTCTTTCATTGTAGAGGATTGGAAATTAAGAACAAGGAAGTTGTGCTTCAGCTGAATAGGGTGCTATTGATGCCATACCTACAGTTTTGGTCTCCTTACTTGAGAAAGGATGTACTAGCACTCGAGGGGGTGCAGAGGAAGATCACTAAGTTGATTCTGGAGTTGAGAGGTTTGGCTTTGCAGGAGAGATTGAGTTCACTGGAATTTAGAAGAATGAGGGGAGGGGGGTGATCTTATAGAAACATATAAAATTATGAAGGGAATAGATAAGGTAGAAGCAGGGAGGTGGTTTCCATTGGCAGGTGAAACAAGAACTAGGGGCATAGCCTCATAATAAGGGGGGAGCAGAATTAGGGCTGAGTTGAGGAGGAAGTTCTCCACCCAAATGGTAGTGAATCTGGTAGAATTCCCCGTCCAATGAAGCAGTTGAGGCTACCTCATTGAATGTTTTTAAGGCAAGGATAGATACATTTTTGAACAGTAAAGAAATTAAGGGTTATGATGAGCGGGCTGCTAAGTGGAAGCTGAGTACACAAAAAGATCAGCCATGATCTTATTCAATCACAGAACAGGCTTGATGGGCCAGATGGCCTAATCCTGTTCTGATTTCTTGTAGGACAAAGGATAATACAGTACAGGAACTGGGTTTAAAGGGCTATGGGCCAAAGGCTATGGGTTTAAAGGGCTTCGGCCCTCCAAGCCTGTGCCAACACATTTTGTCCTTCCACACCAAAACTGCCTTTACTTTCAGGATCCAAATCCCTCTATTCCCTTCCTATTCATGTATTTGTCCAGGTGTCTCTTGAATGCGACTATTGTGTCTGCTTCCACCACCTCCTCTGGCAGCACATTCCAGATATTCACCACCCTTTGTGTGAAAAACTTGCCTCTTATGTTTTTATGTTCTCATGAGCATCCTTCAGATCTTACCCCTCCCAACATTTGGCATCATTTGCTTCAAACAGCTTCCGCCTGGACTCCGAGAAAACCATTTAGGACCATCTTTTCTGCTCAAATGCAGCCATTCAGCTATCAGTTGTCATCAACTGCACCATGAGAAATCACATACTGCTAACTTGACATTGCAACTGTTTATCACATGGCATCGCTGCTATCAACTGAGGAGATGTGGAATCTTGCAGCACTCAAATGGTTATGGTTTGCATCATTTAATTCCCTTCAATGATTAGAAGCCAACCAAAAACAATCATGTGAGAAATGCAGCATTCACAAGGACTAAATTTTATTACATTCCATCAGATAACATCAACAATCTTGTGTTACGCTCTTTTCTTTGCCCCAACTAATGGTTACATACTATGCATGCTGTTTACTGGACAGTGCACTGACATATATGCCCCTGCTTCTGATTTTTTTTCAGTCCAGTTCTGTGGGTAGCCATCTGTATCTGTCCCTTATGAAACATCATATAATTCAGAATTCATTCAACTACCTTTGACTCCCCTTGACCACTCGAATTTATTCCAGTTAAAACTCTTGTTAGTCTCACCCCCAATGCATGGAGATCGAACAGGAATTATAGAAATAGGAACTAGAAGTTTGACATCAACATTACTAATCACTACTTCAACATTCTTCTGCCCTTCCACCAATTTGATCTCCTCAGTCTGCTGCACGCAGTCTCTCTTCAGCTCCCAGGATGAAACCATATTTTGTCGTAGGTTTAAATTAGACTTGGTGCTAGAGTGAAATGTCCTCCCACTTTGATTGAGTTCCCCTCACCAGGTGTTGGCCTGTCCCTCATGGAGGTCTCCTGGATCTGCCACAACACCCAGATTCTCACCAATGTCTCACTTCTCCAGATTGCCTCCTGCATCTCTCTCTCTCCTCCCCACCACTCCCCCACAACTATCCCCCTCTCTACCACAATCTCTTCCAGTCTGACTCCCATCCCTTTCTTCCATGGATTTTCTGTTGAGTTTTCTTCTCCCGAGCTACCCTGGTTTCTCTCTCTGATTTTTCCTGATATCTACTCCTGTTCTGGATCTCTCCCCACCCCCCACAACACCAGGTTTCCCTCTTCTCTCTTCCCTAAGTTTCCCTTGTTTCAACCTCCCTCGTTTCTTCCCAAGTCTCCCTGGTTTCTCATCCCCAAGTCTCCCTGGTTCTTCCACACACCTGCCACGCACAGCCTCATTCTCTTATTCCAGCAGCTGCCCCAACTATGACCACATGATGCTTTCTGAGGCAATGTTCAGAACAGGAAGTGGCTCAGTGGTTAGCACTCCTGCCTCACTGCGCCAGGGACCCTGGTTCGATTCCACCCTCGGCCCACTGTCTGTGTGGGGTTTGCACATTCTCCCCGTGTCTGCATGGGTTTCCTTCGGGTGCTCCGGTTTCCTCCCACAGTCCAAAGATCTGCAGGCTAGGTGGATTGGCCAAGCTAAATTGTCTTTAATGTTCAGGGATGTGTAAATTAAGTGAGTTATAGGGGGGATGGTTCTGGGTGGGATGCTCTGAGGGTCGGTGTGGATTTGTTGGGCTGAAGGGCCTGTTTTCACACTGTAGGGATTCTATGAACTCTGATGATGAGGAAGTGGCATCAAAGGGTTTAAGTGTGGGTGGGAAATTTAAACCTCAGACAAAATATGCATTCATCCTGGGAGCTGAAGAGAAACTGCGTGCAGCAGACCCAGGAGATCAAGTTGGTGGAAGGGCAGAAGAAGGTTGAAGTAGTGAATTAATCAAATAAACACATTATCCTTGGATAATTCATGAGGCAACAACACAACAAAAGGTGGAATGCCCATAATTAGTGAGTCAGAACTCAATCACACCATCATGAGAATTCACACAAATGCAGGAGTGTTGCCAGGCATCCAGCCTGACTGGGGTCAGGTCATGGGACATGTTCAGCTAATTAGGAATTAATGGGGTCTGGGTTTGCAATTTTTCATGGTTATCGTCGTTTTTATGGTTGCCATTGGTTTTCTGATTATCATCTGCTTTATGGCTATCGGAGTTTTTATGGTTCTCATAGTTTTTTACGGCTTTCGTCATTTTTATAGTTTATTGTTTTTACAATTTCTTATGATTTTATTGGCTTTATAATGAGTAGGAAGTTTTTTTGCACAAAACCAAAATTAATAAATTCAGATCTTCCTTCCCATTAATTTCCTAGGGCTTTTTTGTCAATGCATAAATTGCAGATTGCGTTTGTTGTCAATTTCATGCCTTTGGGAGCTTCCTCTTGATGCCTTGGAGAGCTTTGATTTGAAGCTTATGTGATAGTTTTTATGTCAAGTGGAGAACTTCATTTTGATGATTTAACGTAGCACTCTGTACTTCAACATTTTTTGGCATTTCATTCGTTCCAATCGAGAATTTTTGATGCCAAACGAGACCAGCGTTATTTATCAAAGTGTTGAAAGCATAAACAATTTCAACATTTTTTTTTGGTAAGGTCATCACAAAGTTTGCTGTGTTTTGGAGGCATCACTTCAACAGAAAATACCAAGACCCAAACTAAACCTGAAGACATGAGGAGCATGGACAGGGTAAATAGCCAAGATCTTCTTCCCAGGGGAGGGAATCCAAAACTAGAGGGTATAGGTTTGAGGTGAGAGAAGAAAGATTTAAAAGGGACCTGAGGGGCAACTCTTCCACGCAGTGGGTAGTGTGTGTGTCTGTGTGGAATGAGCTGCCAGAAGAAGTGGTGGAGGCTGGTACAATTATAATGCTTAAAATGCATCTGGATGAATACGAAGGTTTAAAGGGCTATAGGCCAAACGCTGGCAAATGGGGCCTGATTAATTTAGCATGTATGAGTAGGACCAAAGGGTCTGTTTCCATGCTGTACATGTCAATGACTCTACATTTTTGACATGTTAGTTGAATTTGCTTTTTGCTCCGTAAAATGATTGCAAATTTTAACCCTGTGACCCATCACCTGGCAATGGATAGAACGTAAAGATTGATTTTGAAATCTCTCTAACACTGTTGAGTTTAGCCTTTTGGGATCCAAACCACACAAAACCCATGTTTACACTGCTGACTATGACCTGCAGTTCACCTCTGGAAACTAAATGTGCTCCAGTTAGACACGTGAATCTGGGCAATGCTGCGAGCAAGCACCAATTCTTTCTGTATAGTATCTTCAGAGTTACCACATGAGAAGTCATACAGACTGTGACATCTGTGCAAACAGAGATGCAATGAGGGCCATTGATGAGACTTCTTGACAATCCAGCCTGTCCCACACATGACTGTTGCACCTTGCGTGACACAATACATAACCATCCCACCTAAAACCACATGATTAAAAGACCAGCCCAAATTGGGGGAAGAATTTCTATCCAACCGAAGTGAAATCTCCCACACCCCCAATTGAACATGCTCTGGTCTTGGCAAACGGAATTAATTCAGGAGATCATTCTGACTGCGATCATTCGCTCATCTCAGCCAAGTTAACATTCAGGACTCCATGGTTAACCGTTCCAGTGGGATTTGGTTAGCTCATTTGCCTGGACGGCTGGTTTGCGGTGCAGAGTGATGCCTACAACGCGGGTTCCAATTCCCACACTGGCTACGGTCACCGTGAAGATCTCACCTTCTCAAACTCACTCCTCACCTGAAGCATGGTGACACTCAATGTTAAACTTATCACCAGTTATTTACCTCTACTAAAGGAACAACCCTCTGGCCCTCTAGGACAGCAGTGACATTACATTTTACAATATAGCTCCCAACAGAAGAGTGGAGGATTGAGATTCTCCCACCCCCACAGCCCCCAAACCTCCAGCTCAGGTATGTTAGGAAAGACCTGCTTAAAAGATAGGAACTCAGGCTGTTTTGACAATGTGACAGGTTGGACAAGACAGGGAACAGAAACTGCAACGAGGTGGAGCACGGATTTGTGGCTGCCATCCAAGTTCCCACCTTTCATAAGGCTTTTGGTGATGAAGGGGTAGTGTCCCTACCTCTGGGCCAGAAGGTCTGGGGTCAAGTCCCAACTGCCCTGGAGTTTTTCTTGTCATTCACTTACAGGATGTGGATGCTACTGGCTAAGCTAAACGAGCATTTAATGCCTATCTCTAATGGCCTAGTGAAGAGTCAACCACATTGTTGTGGGTCTGGAGTCACATGTAGGCTAGACTGGGGAAGGATGACAATTTTCCATCCTGGAGGGTACCAAACTGATTTTTCCTGACAATCGACTATGGTCTCATGGTCATCATTAGACTCTTAATTCCAGTTTTACAACTGAAATCAAATTCAGATTTGAACTTGGGTCCCCACAACATAACCTGAGTCTCTGGATTAATAGTCTAGCAATAACACCATTGTGCAATCGCCTCCCCATGCATCATAACACAACCAAGCAAATTTGTCACAATAACCTAAAGTTCACCTTTTACCCAACACAATTACCCGCAACAAAAACATGCGAGGCAAGGACCTTCACAACGAAGAGGCGTTCTGGAGGCAAGGCTGGTGTCTATGTTGATGTCAATTCACCAGCTGAGTGTATGGAGGTAATGGCATGTGGGATCAGCAGGGAAGAAGGCAAATGCTGAGGTTAGCTGGCAGCAGGTCAGCCAGAGAAGGGACTGCTCGTGTCAAGGAGGGACCTGAAGTTCTGCAATCTCGAGCGTGGCACCATGTCAATGCCAGTATTGTTTGGACAGAGCACTCAGACCACTCAGTGTGGAAGGTGCAGCAAAACTGAAGAAGCAGAGCGTTCTGACCAACATTCCTCCCTCAAGCAACATTGCCCCCAAATGCCTGGTCAATCATCTCCCTGCTGTTGTGAGCTGGCTTCCTGGAAAGTGGTTGGTGGGTTTCCATGCACAGTAGTCAGTAAGAGAACTACTTTTTAAAGAACCCATGCCAGATTTGACACAGATGTCATGTGCAGTAAATAAATTTGCTTCCTCCTTGTTGGATGTTGCCCAATGCCATTCGAAAATAGATTAAAGTTTCTAGAACTTATCGAAGGATATCTGTCGAAGAAAATGTTCTCCCTTGTGCCATGGGCACGTATGAAAGCAAACCTTCTGGATTTTTAAGGTCCAATTTGGTGTGCCTTCAGGATCATATTTTATTTCATTAAAATTTAATGTTCCATCATGATTTAAAACCTCTGTGGTTCAGTGAACAATGGTGTTCAGAAAGTGCAATGACTTCAGAAGAATTTATGGTTGCTGTTTCACAGCTAACTGTTTTCTCGAGGGGATGAGTCTTTGTGTCATCTGTGGAAAAAACCATCTGTTGTCCAGGTTGTACAGAGAAAATGGGGTTATCGTGACAGGACTTTGTGTGTCTCATGACTTCAGTCTTTTTTTTTGGTTTGGGAGAGTGAGGGCACCAAGTACATTTAGCTCCATCAAAGAACAAGTACAGGTATGGACTGAGTGGCTTCCTTCCATGCTGTTTCATTTAAAGGTTGCAGAGCTGTAACATGGCCTACCACACCTCCTAAGCTTGACCCTTCCCATGGGAAATAAGGCTAACATTTCCTCAAATGAGCCCACATATGAGGCACATATCCTATTTTCTTGCTTCTTCCAGTAGTCAGTGCTTCTAGCAATTGAAGAAGCATGCTCTCCGGTTGTAAATACCTTAAATTAGCCCAGGCACTGACATCCTCAGAATATCATGTTTGTGTATGTGAGCCTTTATTTACACGTGCCCAGTACTTGACACTGGTCCAGCTCCCTCAGAGCCAGCTCTCAGAGCGAGCAGGATCCCTGAGCCTCCTGATTCTATCTGTCAGCCAGGGCTCCCTGATTGGACCAGGTGGACAGCCCCAGTCAGGGAACTCAGCTTCTCTGAGTTTCCACCTGCCTCACCTCGATGCAGTCAGTGCAATTTCAGATATTATACGACACACCTGTACTTGACATGTGGGATTTGCACCTGGGCTATCTAGCATAAGGGTAGGGACACTATCACTGTGCTTCCAAAGCTCACTATTGGTAACATTACATTCATTAGATCACAGAAGATCAGATTAGATTCAATTATCCCAGGAAGTTTGTGTATAATTCCAAAGACATAATACTTAGCTTACAAATATTTTCGGTGAAACCACATGTGAAATGCAGTGTACAATTTTGGGTACCCTGCCTTGGAATAACATAAGTTTATATTTATATGGTGCCTTTAACCGTAAACATCCCAAGGGTGCTTCACAGGAACACTGTTGAACAAAAATCTGATGCCAAGCCACACAAAGAGACCAAAAGTCTCGTGCAAGAAGGAGATTTTTAGCTGTGCGCTGGAGGAGGAAAATGAGACAGTGAGGCACATTGGGGGTTTTCATGACTTTGCAATTGAGGCAATGGAAGACACTGCCATCAATGGTGGAACGGTTATCAAAATAAAAACCAAAAGAACTGCGGATGCTGTAAATCGGGAACAAAAACAAAATTGCTGGAAAAGCTCAGCAGGTCTGGCAGCATCTGTGAAGGAGAAAACAGAGTTAACGATTCAGGTCCAGTGGCCCTTCCTCAGAACTGTTCAACACTATGTCATCCATGTCTAGATTATTAAATTTAGAGGACAGCAGAATCATTGCTACATCATGTATATACCCTGCAGGAGGTAAAGATCACATCCAATAGATATGTTGACCATGGAGTAAAGTTATCTAAGTCCCAGAGGACTGTGGGGTTGCCAGAGGACCAGCAGTGGTTTAACCTTAGGGTCACCGTGCATTCTAATCCCACCTTCAGCACAAAGTCCAAATCTTTGCAGATAGGTTATAGCGTTTCAGGTGCAAATCCAGGCTCCTTTCAAATGAGTTGGGCGTTTCCGCCTCCATCATCAAACTGGGTGGCAAATTCTAGACTCACACCACCTTCAGGGCGCAAAGGTCTTTTATTCCCTCATATCCCCCCTTTAATACTGCCACCAATCATCATAAATCTGTGTCCCCCCAAGTAACTGCCATCTCTGTGAGGGGCAACGGGTCCTCGGCGTTGACTCTGTCCAACCCCCTCAGTATTTTGTACATCTCAAGTAATTCACCTCTCAGCATTCTCTGTTCTTGGCACAGATTGTTTATTAAAGGAGTAAAGCTTATGGACGGGCTAGTCTTTTCTTTCTCCCCACTCTAACCAACTTGAGTCTTCTGATAGATGGCCTCAGTCACTTGGCACATGTTGCAAAGCTAGGCTTGCATTTCTGATCACTTACCTGGTTATAATAAACGATTAGCCACGTTTTTCCTTCAATTAATCTGACTTCCAGTTGCTGTTGTCTCATGCACAAAGGCAACCGAGAATGTTCACTCGAAGAAATTGTTTAATCATTCTGCCAGAGGAAAACACATCAAAGCTAATGATTTAACAAGAGTTCCCAGCTAATTTACAGCAAAACCCTAACCTTTCCGTGTTCGATACATGTGGTCACATGCACGTACATTTGCTTCCAATAGAATAACATACTGGGTTTCTGCAAACGGGCAATTTTAAGTAATGAAATGTGGTGAGTGCAGCATGCTTATGAGGAACAGCTAAGTTCAGGCAGATGTAGAAACACAGAAAATAGGAGCAGAAGGAGGTCATTTGGCCCTTCTCTGCTATTCAACAAATAAGGCAGACTAGAGGCTAAAAGGGATTGACAAAGTAGACACAGAGCAGATGTTTCCCCTAGAATGAGAGGTAATGGATTTAGGCTGAGGGGTGGCAGATATAAAACACAGACGAACTCAGAATCCTGAAGAAGCCTCACTGGACTCAAAATGTTCACTCTTGTTTTGCTTTCCGGAGATGCTTCCAGACAGACCTGCTGAGTTTCTCCAGCAATTCCTGTTCCTGTTTGTTTCAGACTTACAGCACCCACAGCTCTTCATTTCTGTTTTTAAATCAGAGATGGGGAGGAATTACGTACCTCAAAGGGTTCCAAATATGTGGAATTCCCTGCACCAGACTGCAGGTGGACACCAGGGCATGGAGTAAATTTAAGGAGAGGGACAGATTTTTAATCAGGAATGGTCAAAAAGTTATGGGAAGCAGGCAGTAAGGTGGAATTGAGGCTGGCCATGGTTGTGTTGAATGTTGGAACAGGCTTGAGGGCTGAATTCCCAACTCCTGGTCCTCACGGCCGATCCTCCAACTCAGTCTCCAGTTTTCTCCCCATACTCGTCGCTCCCTTCAGCCTTAAGAACTTCTTCTAACTCCTTCTTGAAAACACTCAATGCTTTGGTCTTAACCACTTTCAGTGGCAGAGAATTCCACAAGCTCATCACTCTCTGGGTGAAGAAATGTCTCCTCATCTCAGTCCTGAATGACCTGCCCTGTATCCTTAGAATGTGACCCCTGGATATTGACTCCCCGGTCATCGAGAACGTCCTTCCTGTGTTGACCCTGTCTGGTCCTGTTGGAATTTTATAGGTTTCTCTTTCAGTCCCCAAAGCTCCCTACAGTTCTTCACCACTGTTATTATTGCTGCAAAGGGGCTGAGAAAGATGAATTTTATTTTCATTCTTTCAATGGAAATGGGATCCGCTGGGCAAGGCCAAGATGTGTTGCCTGTCCCGAATCACCCTCGAACTGAGTGAATCAAATGCCTATTGCACATAACTGTTTCAAATAAACCACATGACTGTGGGCCTGGAGTCACATGTTGGCCAAACCAACTAGGAATGGTCAAATTCTTTCTCCTCAAGGACGTGGGTGAACCAGATGGGTTGTTCCAACTATGGAAATAGTTTCACCATTGCAGTGACTGAGACTAACTTCTGAAATTCCACCCCCAGCTGCTCTGGCAGGATTTGAACCCATGTACTCAATCTGCACATCTGGAATCTAATGACATGACACCACCTCATCTCATTACTTTCATTAACTCAGGACTCCCCTTATACCTAGTGATATGATGACGACAACGCCTGATCATTGTTTCGCTAAGCTCCTCAGCAGGGCTTCACCAGACAGTAACTGGGACTAAGTACACCGGTTGAATTTTCTCTCGTCTCGCTTCAGGAATCCTGGAGCTCAGCATACACATTTGAAGCTAGATCTGTGACCATCTTGGTCTTGTCCAGCTCAAAGACTGAGCAACAACCTGCACACCTCTCGTGCCAGAATGAAACAAGAGCGTATTAAAACAAAAAGCAAAATTTGAAACCATAGCTACATGAGGAGGCATTGGGGTAAAAGCTTGCTCAAGGGGGTAGGTTTTGAGGAGTATTTAAATGGTGGAGAGAGAAAGAGGTGGAAAGGTTTGGGGAGAAGAATTTGGAGATTTGGAATATGGAAACATGTAATCATGACCAAACAAGCACAGGGGTGGTGGGTTAATGGTTTTGTTGCGTGTAAGGACTGGGAGGCAGAGTATTCTGAGACTTCAATTTTATGGAGGGAGGTTGACCATGTGGGTGTTTGACTGGCATAAATTAGGTCAATTGTTAGACAACTTTCAGACACGATTGATTAAAAATAAAATATCCTGTCAGATCTCGTGGAGCACAGGTATCCTGACCTCTTTGCTCGACAGTCTGGATTCTCGTCCCACCTGTCCTGATAAAACAACGTCCTTGGTAAAACATTTCTGAACCGTTTCATGAAACGAACCCATCCAGTTCAGAGACTGACACCTGTGCCAGTCGTAAGATATTGTTCCAGCCGCCTCTGCACTTCATCTCCTTAATGGGTTGTCATTTTGGACTTTCCCCCGAGTTCCATTTTTCAGCATAAGGCAACATCTCTCACTGCCTCTCAGAAACCACTCCTTTTTTTCATGGGTTGGGAGGGAAACTGAACACGTTTATCCCTCCCAAAAGAAAAGCTTAAGAAACAGCAAGAAGAATGAACCGCAGGTGATGGAGTTAGAAGACTTTTGTCAGACAAGGTTTGTTGGCTGACAAATTGCCTTCATTTCAGAAGGGAGCGTGGATACAGAGTACGTAATTTTGATGAATGAGATTCAAACAGCAACGAATACAGGAGCAACAGAGCATTATGAGCGAACAATTGCAATGATCTGCAAGTTTTTTTTTGCAATGATTCCAACAGCATACATACTGAACATACTAAAGTCAGCTTTTACATTTGACCAACCCAGCAGGAAACAGTTGGATATTTTCCAATGCAGGGGGGTCCACTTTTCCCCTCAAAGCATATTACACAAGAAGGGCTACACAGAGTGATCAATCAGAAATGATAATGACCATTTCTAAATGGACGATGAAATCAGGGAACGTTTCTTGACCAAGAGTGAATGCAAATTAAACCAAAGCATGGTCATTGCAAGGTTTAATTATACAGTCATAGAGCTGTTCAGCATGGAAGTAGACCCTTCTGTCCAAATCATCCAAGCTGACCAGATATCCTAAATTAATCTAGTCCCATTTGCCAGCATTTGGCCCGTATCCCTCTAAACCTCTAACCCTATTCAAATACCCATCCAGATGCCTTTTAAATGTTGTTATTTCACCCACTTCCCTCACTTCTTCTGGCAGCTCATTCCATACATGCACCACCCTCTCGCTATGTGGAAAAAGTTGCCCCTTAGTTCCCTTTTAAATATTTCCCCTATCACCTTAAACCTACACCCTCTAGTTTTGGACTCCCCTGTCCTGGGGAAAAGACATTGGCTATTCACCCTATCCATGCCCCTCATGATTTTATAAGGTCATCCCTCAGCCTCTGACACTCCAGGGAAAACAGTCGCAAACTATTCAGCCTCTCCCCATAGCTCAAACCATCCAGCCATGGCCACATCCTTGTAAATGTCTTCTGAACTCTTTCAAGTTTCTCATCACACTGCACTAATGTTGTTCCGGAGGGTGCAACGCCTCCAGTTGTTGTGGGAGATTCCACAGAATTTTCACCACATGCCCAGTGATGGAGTGGAATCTGTGTCAACAGTCTTTGAGGTCAAAGACAAGACTGGTCTTGACTGAGTCCATTTCTCCCTCCACTCTAAACGCAATGCTAATGGTCACCAGACTGCACCAGAAATCACGAAAATCATTCGCTTAATTCCCACACCAATGGTTTCAGAATTTCTTAGCTGATTCTGCTGTGCAACCTGCATAACATCGCAACAATCGAAAGGATGATGAAGTGCTCAGGAGATCTGCACTTCACCTGTTGGAATCTAGCTGATGGGATGAAAGGCTTTTTTGCGTTTTTGCGGGCAAGGCTCCCACGATGAGCTGAGCCCAGTCAGCCCTGAACAAAGTTGCAAGTGGGCACGGTGATGAAGCAATTGCTGCTAAGTCTCGCGTCGATCGTGCAGCAAATCAGGTTGTTTTCAGAGCCACCTGTCACCTCATACAAGCAGATTCAAGGAGCTGTTTGCTTCATTTAATTATGCTGCAGCGGAATGGAAATTATTGCCATTTGGCATCCTCAAAGAAAATGGGTATGTAATGACAAGATGTGTGATTTCTCGTCACACAGTCCCGAGCCTATTCAGACTGTAGCAGGGCACTGCAAATTGTGATGGATGTCCGACTGGAAAAAAGTCCTGTTATATCTGACAATGACCTGTGAAATATCTATCCTAGCTGTCAGTGTTTCTCTGCCTTGGGTTAAGGGCGATGTTGGGGGGGATGCAAAACGACATCCAGGAAATGCATATACAGGAGACAAAAACAGTCACCCATCAAGACAGAATAGTCTCAGTGTTTAAGCCAACTGCCATGTCACAAAGAACTAAGGTTGGTGGATAGTCTAACAAATGGCAGCAGATATCATGCCCACCTGGGTGAGAGAAATAATTAATATTGATCACTGCGCTATCAACTACCAGTTGTCTGGTTGTAGCTGACAAGACATTATCTATAATGGCCATTCCAACAGTGATGCAAGATTTGCTCCTGCTATGAGTGAAAGGCAGGATAATTGAAGCAGAAAACCTGACTTTATGCCTTTGAACTCAATTTTGATTGACAGTTTTGATTAATTGTGAAGGAACCGTTTTTTTTAAATCTACTTCTTGTCCTCACCTCAATCAAAGGCAGAGAGAATAAGATAAAACTGGGATAAGAGCCTATGTTCCTTCATTCCTCTCAATCTAATATTTCATGGGCTGGAAGCAAATTCAATGTTCAGTGGATTGACTTTGCCAAACAAAAACCTTTTCTTTTTGGATAAAGATTACTGGTACATCATTTTGCGCTAACCGAGATATTGCAAGTGAACTTGACTGTAATCGAGATAAGCTTTAGCTTTTAGTTTTGTATTGCATTACATCTCAGGCTCATATCGATTTTAATTGAAGAAATTAACTGATCCATCTTTTTTAAAATAGGTTTGCAATGCACTTCACTTGTGATGAATTGCTTGTTGATAGCCCTTTGCTGGAATACTTGGTGTAATGCAATTTATTTTCACTGCTTCTGGCCCATGAACAATGGACATTCATCTGAAGTTCAGGGGAAGTCTCCTTGCATGCTGTATGTTTTAAACACTGTACTTGCTATCTCAGGAGATAGTTCAGATGAACACCAAAGATAGATTTGAGCAGAAGCTGGATAAACACACGACAGTGAAGGAAGTCCTGATGGTGTTAGATGAGCAACAGTTGAAGGACACTCGCCTCAGGTACAAATACCAGTGTCAATGTGTCAGCCCAACAGTTGTGTTTCAGTGCTATGTCATAATAAGTGGAAGAGTGTGTTTTTTTTCCAATGGGAAGTTTGCTTCACTGTCTAGACCAGAATGCTTTTGCCATCCTTAATTGCCTAGAACGCAGTCAAAAGTCAACTACATTGTAGTGGATCTGGAATCATTGGCCAGATCAAGGAAGGACAGCAGATTTCCTTTCCAAAAGGACACGAGTGAATTAGATGAAGATTTTAGAACAGTTGTGATAGCTTCATGGTCACCTTGGATAAGAAGATCTTTCAATCTAAGATATTTATCAATTGGATTTCAATCCCAGCAGCTGTTGTGGTGGGATTTCAATTCTTGTCTCAATTCACGTCTCCTCTTTATGGGGAGACTATTAATCCAGAAATCCAGGCAATGTTCTGGGGACCAAGCTTAGAATCTCGCCAAGGCAGATGGAATCCTGGAATTAAGAATCGAATGATGACTACGATTGTTAGAAAAACCCTTCTGGTTCACTGATATCCTTTAGGGAAGGAAACTGCCATCCTTACATGTGACTCTTAAACTGCCCTCTGGGCAATTGAGGATGTGCAATAAATGATGACCTGGCCAGAGACGCCCTCATCCTGTGAATGTGGTTAAGGTGCTAAACTGTGGCAGGGCCAATTTTGGGGCTATTAAGCAGGATCTAGCAGAGGTCAATTGGGTGAGCCTGTTTCAAGGAAAAGAAACGACTGGCAAATGGGAGGTTTTTAAAAGTGTGATATCAAGAGTCCAGGCATAGTATGTCCCCGTTAGGGTGAAGGGAAAAGCTGGTAAGTTTAGGGATCCCCGGCTGACAAGGGATATTGAGGGGCTGGTTGGGAAAAAGAAGGCATACATTGGGTTTAAACTAACGGACTCAAGTGAACTCCTGGATGACTATAAGAAGTGTAGGAGCACACTCAAGATGGAAATCAGAAGAGCACAAACAGGGTATGAGATGGTTCTGGCAGATAAGATTAAAGATAATACCAAGAGGTTTTATAGCTATATTAAGAGTAAAAGGGTGGTGAGGGAGAGAATAGGTGCCCTTGAAGATTGTCTTTGTGAGGAGCCACAGAAGATGGGGGAGATTTTTAATGAATATTTCGCCTCAATGTTTACTGAGGAGCGATTAATGGGTGCTATGGAAATAAAGGAAAGAAGTGGGGATGTTTTGGACCTCATAAACATTACCAGAGCGGAGGTGTTTGCAGCCTTAAAGCGCATTAAGATGGATAAATCACCTGGGCCTGATCATGTCCATCCTCGGACATTGTGGGAGGCGAGGGAAGAAATTGCAGAGGCCCATGCAGAGATTTTTGCTTCATCTTTAGCCACTGGTAAAGTTCCAAGAGACTGGAGAGTGGCTAATGTTGTTCCATTGTTTAAGAAAGGTAGCAAAGACAAGCCGGGGAACTACAGGCCAGTGAGCCTCACATCAGCGGTAGGCAAGTTATTGGAAAGGATACTGAGGGACAGGATCAACTAACATTTGGATAGTCAAGGTCTGATGAGGGATAGTCAGCATGGATTTGTGCTCGGGAAGTCATGTCTGACAAACCTTTCAGAGTTTTTTGAAGAGATAACCAAGAGCATGGATGAGGGTAGGGCAGTGGATATTGTCTATATGGACTTTGGTAAGGCATTTAATGTGAGGTGTTGCATTTTGGAAAGTCAAACCAAGGTAGGATTTACACAGTAAATGGTAAGGTCCTGAGGAGTGTTGTGGAACAAAGGGACTTACGAGGACAAGTACATAGTTCATTGAAAGCGGCGCCAGCGTGGTGAAGAAGGCATTTGGCATGCCGGCCTTCATTGGTCGAGGCATTGAGCATAGGGGTTGGGACGTTATGTTACAGTTGTATAAGTCATTGGTGAGACCGCACTTGGAGTATTGAGTACACTTTCGGTCACCCTGTTATAGGAAAGACATAGCTCAACTGGAAAGTGTGCAAAGAAGATTTACGAGGATGTTACCAGGGCTAGTAGGCCTGAGTTATAGAAAGAGGTAGGCCAGGATAGGACTTTATTCCTTGGAACATAGGAGAATGAGGGATGACCTTATTGAGGTATATAAAATCATGAGGGCCACAGATAGGATGAATGCATACAGTCTTTTTCCCAGGGATGGGGAATTGAAAACTAGAGGGCATAGGTTTAAAGTGAGATGGGATAGATTTAAGAAAGATCTGAGGGGCAACTTCTCCATGCAGAGAGTGGCGCGTGATTGGAATGTGCTGCCGGAGAAAGTGGTTGAGGCAGGTACAACATTTAAAAAACATTTGGATAGGTACATGGATGAGAAGGGTTTAGAGGGATATGGACCAAATGCGGGCAATTAGAATTAGCTGAGTGGGCACCATGGTCAGCATGGACCAGTTTGGGCCAAAGGGCATTTTTCCTAGCTATATTACTCTATTACTCTATGAATTAAAAAAAAGTACTTGCTTCAATCTTTGGACTATGAGTCCAATGACATTACCACTATGCCGCCTTCCCATCATGACACACCCAGAGTCATTCCATTTCCCATGTTAGTGTAGATAAGATAACAGTGCATCCATTAATGTGGTTCTTCTGGTTCTTAAATGTTCATAAAATTCATCTTAAATGTATGATTATCTTCTACAAGTTGTTTTCTATCAGATGGAGAAATAAAAAAGAAATAAAGATTTGCATTTATATTATGCTTTTCACAACCACCATATGCCTCAAAGCACGAAAGCCAAGAAATACTCATAAAGTCGCTGTTGTAAACTAGGAAACATAGCAGTCAATTCTGCTCCCACAAGGTGATAATGTTCATTGTTATCTTCCCAGCTGATAGTAATACTGACCAAGTCAGATCCCAGAGAGAAACCTGACTTGATTGACCATATTTTACTTCTGCTGTTTATCATGGAGGTTGAACACATTCACAAGAAGCTGTCAATGTATTTTTCACAAAAGAACACAAAGCTTTTTGCACACAAAAGGGAATAAAGCTAATAATAACTTTATGTTTGAAACACTCTTCATGCAAATTGAGTTTCAACCCTTCTAACCCCAACAACAATCTCACAGATACTCAAACCCTCGTGAAGTTACATCTTGTTTCCACTTTAAAGTCCCTTGTTTGGTTGGCACTGATGCAAGTAGTTTCTGAAGCTCTCTTCTTCCTGACTTCTAAGAACTTACAGAGCAAACGCGGGTTTTTTTTCATGCACTCAGCTTCCAGCAGTTTTTGATCAATCTTCTCACAAGATAAGCACTTTAGACTTCAGTGTCTCATATCCATAGGCACAGACCCATGAACATTTTGGAGATTTTTCCCAAAGCAACTCAGGACTTTTCCTCATCCTGACCATTTTGCAGACTGTTTAAATAGCACTTTTGCCTCTATACGCCCTGTCTGACTGAACCTGCACACTTGGCATGAATTTCTAATGGTTCTGTCTTTGTATAATACTGGAAAATGGGAAGAAAACACCACATTAAGCCAAGGGAAAATATAGAAAGAGATGCTGCAGTTTGAAAACAAAAGACTGAAACTCATTGTATGTTGTATTTACTCTATTTCCTTGTTCAAGCAGTGAGAGAGGATTGGCTGGGCTCATGGGCATCTTGAATGGATGTGTGTTCTGGGTAGTTTTGCACAGAGACAGCCTATTGATTGATTTTTCAATCAGGACCACTTGTGTGGGTCAAGAGTTATTGGCATGACAACGACTTTCTGATTACTGAAAGACTGATGCCCTGTACATGGTGTTGCTTTCTGATTGAGATGCTGTGTGCCTGCTAACAGACATGTAAAATATCCCACGATAATATTTAGAAGAGCAGAATTCAAGTCCTAGCTATTATTTATTCATAACAGAATATTAACTGGTCATTTTCCCGTCACTATCAGTGGCACATGACTGTGTGCAAATTGGCTGGTGTGTTTCCCACATTGCAATGGTAACCACACTTTAAAAGTCCTCCAACTGCTGTGACAGGCACTGGGATACACTGCGGAATGTAACCTATATTTCGGAGAAAAATCAAAAATAGGTACAGCAGTAGGCCAGGTGGCCCTTCAACCCTGCTCTACCATTCAATAATGATCATGGCTGATCATTCAAATCAATACTCTGTTTCTGATTTTATGCCCCATAACTTTTGATACAATTTCTTTATACTTTGCAACTTTTTTTTTGTTCAGCTTTGAGCAAGGGACCAAGGCTCATGGCGCATGTTGGAAAGTCAAGAAGAAAGATTGAGTAAAAAAAATATAAAGACTTCTGCTGACCATTGCATTTCCAATATGGCAACAATCATAGCAGCAGAATAATCAGTGTTTGTTTGGTTTAAGATGCTATCGATATACAGGTTTTGGATATGATCATCCTTCCTTTCAACCACTCTCCCCCAGAGAGTGGAACTCATGAACTCCCTCAGTGATTCTCATTTGTTCCTCTGCATTGGCACACAAACACTAAAATATTCAACAAGCTAGGGAAAGCAAAACAGAATTGATCCTTATCCAGTGTGTTAATGTGTCATGTTAGAGTACAACATTAATATGAGCAGTTTTAACATCCCAGCTGTTGGATTTGTATTTATTAACAGCAATTAAGAAAATAACATGCTCACAAATAATCATAAAGTGTTAAATTTGCTCACCCATTTCTCTTAGTATTTCTCAATTGCGAGGGAACGATTCTCAGGTCAGTGCCAATCTTAGCCACAGTAGCACTGCCACTGATCAGATTGGGTCCAAACAAGAAACAGAAAATTCAACCAATGTTGCCACTCCAGATCACTCAAAGCAACCTATTTAGAGAAATCCAAGAATGTGGACAGAAGCAGACAGGAATGTCATATCTCCTTTTGTTGAACAGCTCCAGAATTCATTGTCTCGACTTAAGTATGAAAAGGGATCACTGAGTTTTAGAAAAACTGCAGGCGACTGATGGCCTTGAACGGCATGGGGCACAAAACAGAAGTACCAGGCAGCTGTTGGAGATCTGAAATTGAAGCAGAAAATGCTGGAGAGGTAGGTACTCTGCCAGTCTGTCAGCACCTGTGGCTTCATTGTCAGGAGAAAGACAGGTTCAAATGGATTGGCAGTCAAAGTGGAGTGTCTGTAGTCCCCATGAAACTACAAAAGAGCAAGGTTTTCATCTAGAAGAAAAGAGGCAAAAGATTGCAACTGGAGTTAAAAAGTCTCTCATATGCACACACACTCTCTCGTTCTTACAAACATTCTCACAGACACACACACACAAACTGACACTCTCTCACACGCAAACACATACCTCTCTTGATCTCAAACATCTCTCTCTCTCTTACACACACATACAATCTCTGTGTTTCATGCACAGGTACAGGTCTCTCCCTCTCTTTCTCTCTGTCTCTCACTCTCACACACAAACACACACACACATACAAACAAACACACACTCGCCCTCTCACAGATTCATGCTCTCATTTCTGCACACACATTTCTCACTCTTTCACACACACCCTATGTCTCTCACACATACCCTAAGTCTCTCACACATACCCTATGTCTTTCTCTCATCTCATACACATCTTTCTCTCACAGACACACTCTCACTCTTACACAACTCTTTTTTATACATATAAGCACATCTCTCACAAACACATTATCTCATACACACACAAAGACATCTCTCTCACTCACACACCCAACTCGGTCTCTCAAACGTATCTGTCTCTCATAGAGTCATAGAGATGTACAGCATGGAAATAGTCCCTTCAGTCCAACTCGTCCATGCTGACCAGATATCCTAAGTTAATCTAGTCCCATTTGCCAGCACTTGGCCCATATCGCACTAAACCCTTCCTATTCATATACCCATCCAGATGCCTTTTAAATGTTGTAATTGTTCCAGCCTCTACCACTTCCTCTGACAGTTCATTCCATTCCACCCTCTGTGAGAAAAAGTTGCCCCTTAGGTCCCTTTTATATCTTTCCCCTCTCACCTTAAACACATGCTGTCGAGTTTTGGACTCCACTACCCTGGGAAAAAGACCTTGGCCATTCACCCTATCCATTGCCCCTCATGATTTTATAAGGTCTCGTGCACATACATTCCTACACAGAGAGCTGTTCTGTCCACAGCACACAAGGTCAAGTGTCAGAAATTCTCCATTGAGTTGGAAAACACTGTGACCCAGGTGATGTTAAGTCACAGAAATTAGCTCAGAGTCCATCAGGAATCTGTGATGTTCGCTCTCTCAAAATAAAACCAAATGCCACTGGGAGGATGGAGCTGTGTATCTCCACAGGCCCCTCTGCCTCCACACAGAATGCCCAGTCATTACAGCTAAAAACAAGCATCTCCCCAGACCTGGTTGCCAGCAGCAGTAGCGATCCAGCTTATTTATCATTTCCCAGTGCATTAATAATTGTTCTCATTTAAAGAAACAACTGCCACCAGGGATAAAGCATTTCTCACACAGGGAGATTGCAAACACGCTTCCTCTTGTTTTTGCTGTGAAGAGAACAGCAAATGCTCGAAACAAGCAGATTACAAAAGGCAGCAAGAAAAAAGAAACAGCTCAACAATACAGCTGTAGACATTCCGTCAAAAACTGTGTCCTCTGCAAAGTATGAACAAGTGAGCAATGATTCCAATTGCCTACATTTTCTGAGGTTATTCATGGAATTAGCCTTTCAATGGAATAAAGATCCCAATTTTAAATGGGCTACCTGGAAAGATCCAATGCATACCAAGGGCTTGACATTTAGCACAGAAAGCACAGGATCGCGATCTCCCCAAATCAATTCTGAGAGCCAGGGTGAGAAGATCCATGTGCCCAACTTTCTGCATTTTCTGATAATGAGATTTTAAATTCACCAGGGAAGATTCTGTCCACCACTTCAGATCTAATTTCCCAACAATGCAATCTCATTTAAATCTTTGATTGTTTTTCATTATGGCCTGGTTACTTGCATTCCTGTCTGTGTCATTAGGTAGATGTTTCTCTTGTACAAGGCAGTTCATAACTGAAAGGGTTAAATGGCATGAAGTGATACATTTGGCCCTGCAGGATATGTGATCCAGGGTTCATATTCATTTTGAGATAGTAGGAACTGCCAATGCTGGAGTCTGAGATAACAAGGTGTAGAGCTGGATGAACACAGCAGGCCAGGCAGCATCAGAGGAGCAGGAAGGCTGACGTTTTGGGTCTTCAGAAATCTGAAGAAGGGTTCAGACCCGAAACGTCAGCTTTCCTTCATATTCATTTTGCTGTTTGCTGGATGCAAATGAGCTGCTTGTTTCCTACAAGTATATAATTGGATGTAAACCCCATTTTGCGACATTCCATGATACTGGAAGGTGCTAAACAAATGCAAATCTTGACTTTTTCAACAACATTCACAATGTAGATGGCAATGACACTGTAAGCTTATGAAAATGCAAAGTGTTAAAAACAGAAATGGCTATCTAACTAAGACTGCTTAATCCTTCAATGTTGTTGCGCTGTACGTGGACTTTTCCCTGTTTGTTAATTTGCCCAGACACAATCTCACAAAGTCTAGTTTTACTAGGCTTGAAAATTTGCCATTTCTTCCTGTTACCTGTCAGGTGGCACTTGCTCAAGGGTGAGGGTAGAGGAATGGCTGATTTAGGACCCACTTAATAGCAAACGGGGAATTCAATCAACCTAAGTATGAGGTGGTGCATTTGAACAGGTCACACAAGGCAAGAGAAAACGTGTTGAACAGCGGGGCCCTAGGAAGCACCGAGGATCAGAGGGACCTTGGTGTGCACGTCCACTGGCGCCAGGAGTTAGTGGGTCAGGTTTATAACATGTTTAAGGCGGCATCTGGGATACCTGCCTTTATAAGTATTTCTCCCATTAAGCGATAGTTGCATTCTTTCGTGACCTCGTGCTTCAGAAAATCACCATAGAAAATCACGTTGTAGGGAAATCGCTACAGAAAATCGCTATACCTGTACAGCAGAAAGCTTATGTTATCCAAATAGCATCCACTATTCATGAATCACGTTACAGCCAATTCGAGTAATGAAACACGCGTTATAGCAGAACTATGAGGTGAGGCAGAGAGTTTTAAAGCAGGGGGGATATTCTGGAACTGTACATATCTTTGGTTAGACCACAAAGATAGTCTTGTGTGCAGTTCTGGAATCCACATTAGGGGAGGGATGTGACTGCATTTGTGAGGATGCAGTGGAAACTTATCAGGATGTTGCCTGGGCCGGAGAGTTTCAATTATGAAGAGAGATTGGAGAGACTGGGGTTGTTTGCCTCAGAGCAAAGGAGATTGAGAGGGCACATGATTGAAATGGATAAAATTGAGGGTCATAGGGTAGACAGGGAAGAAACTTCTCCTCTGATGGAGGGATCAGAAGCCAAGCGGGGCATACATTTAAGGTAAGACAGCAGAAGATTTAGAATAGATGTTAGGAATTATTTTTTATTCACTGCCCTGTAAAGGTGGTAGAGGCAGAAACCCTCAAAACATTGAACTATTTCAATGTACACTTGCAATGGCAAGGCATACAAGGCCATGGGCCAAGTGCTGGAAAAAGGCATAAGAATACTTGGGTTAAAATTGAATCAGAGATAGTAGGAACTGCAGATGCTGGAGAATCCGAGACAACAAGGTGCAGGGCTGGATGAACACAGCAAGAATACTTGGGTGGCTGTTTTCAACTGGTGTAGACTCAATGGGCAGAAGGGGTTTTGTCTGTGCTGCAGATCTCTATCACTCATAAAATATGCAGACCTGTGGGGTCAAAGAAGACAGTGATCCAGTTGGAACGAAGTGACCAAGTGCAAGCTATTTGTACAATTGTGATAGTTGTAGGAGCAGACAGACAATGCTCATTTGCACTGACCTTCAGCAAATTCACCTAAAATCTTGGTCATCTGGGCGAAAGATCGTGCAACTTATGTCCCAATCATTGACGGTGGCCAAAGCACAAAGTCCGCTCCAACATTTTGTAACACAGGAGATGGGCATTCAGCTTAAGAGCCAAAACAAAGTTGCTGGAAAAGCTCAGCAGGTCTGGCAGCATCTGTGAAGGGAGAAAACAGAGTTAACATTTCGGGTCCGGTGACCCTTCCTCAGAACAAGGTCACCGGACTCAAAACGTTAACTCTGTTTTCTCCTTCACAGATGC
>NC_063371.1:8596053-8652834 GCF_021869965.1 Rhincodon typus | reverse complement strand
CTTTTGGTTTTTATTCAGTTTAAGAGGCCTGTCAGTGTGATCTTATGAGATGGTGGATCACCCAAACTACTTGCAATCACACACCCAACCCCTTTAACCTTGCCTCACTTCACTAAAATCAGTACACAGTTTTGACTTGAAGTGCAGCACACAGAATTTCGTGACAATTGAAAAAGATACGTGAATGTACTGTCTCAATTGGACATGCTGAGTTTTGAAACCATCAGTCCAAGATTGCTCAGTCAGGACTAGACCATAATCCTGTTGGACGCTTTGTGTATTGTCCCCCATTGATGTCTGCACTCATGACAAGACACTACAGGTTGGAAATCCTAAATGAGAAGCACAAAATGCTGGAATGGTTCAGGCAGGAAGGCTGTTGAATTAACTGGCCACATGCTAACCCGGTCCAAGTGGACTGGGTTTGAGTGGACTGGCCACACCAGTCCATGGCTACAAGAGTTGGACATAGGCTGTGATTTCCATGGTGAGGAACTCACCTTCCCAAAGCCTGTCCACCATTTGCCAGGCACAGTCAGGTGTGTGATAGGATACTCTCCACTTGGTGCAGCTTGAAACCACGTGGGACAAAAATGGTACCACCCATCCACCACCTCCAACGTTCACTCCTTCCGCCCAGTGAGAGAAACATGAACAATCAATAGATGCCATTCAGCATCTCCCAATGCTCCTTCAGCAGAACATAAACCTCTGCTTGTTCTCTCCTGATATCCAACGTCCCAAAAGCAACATTGGTGGAATCCTTGGAACTTGCAGCAAGAACTCCAGTTTAATCCATACATACATTCTCTCAGCTGGTTTAGAGCTTTTGCTCTGTTACAGCTCTGTCTATTTAATCATGTGACCCTGAAACCACCATTACACACATGTCCAATGCTGATCCCATCGATCGAAAACTTCCAACACCTTGTAGGACGAGGCCAGCAGATGCCTGGGGTCACCACCACCAACGGGTTCCTCTCCAGGCCACACGCAATACTGACGCAATAGGAAATCACAGTTCCTTCGCCTTTGCTTGCTCAAACTCCCTCCCTCCCTGAATGCCCTTACACTACAGCAAGTCAAGGTGGCAGCCCACCACCACCTTCTCCACGGAAATTAGGCTAGGATAAGTCTACATTGGCCGGACCAGCAATACCCACAGCATTGAATCGTAAAGTTTCTACAGTGTGGAAAAAGGTCCTTCAGCCCTTCATGTCCATGCTGCTCATCGAGAACCTATCCATCCTAATCACGATTTTACAGCACCTCCTACAGGCATTTTTTAAAAAATCCCAGTTGTTCATTCAGCAAGATGGTGAGTTCAAACAGAGAACTTCAGGGAGAGCTGCTGACTTCCAAATGCTGGTAAATAGACTTCCGTAATGGTCTTCCAAAGAACTGGGAAGATCTGTAGTTTTATGTCTTGTCCTACAGTCCCTTTCAGATTAGTGTGCTCTGGTGGAACATTTTGAAGGATAAGCATTGACGAGAATATTAGAGAAAAAGAAATAGGAGTCAGTTATCTGTTCCTTGTTGCTGATCCACCATCTCATAAGATCATGACTGATCTTGCTGAGAACCTCTTCCCACTGCCTCTGGTGCCTGCCTTGAACTTTTGACTTCCTTCTGAGTAAAAATACTGCACAATTCAACCTTGAGCTATATTAAGTCAACAAGCCAGCATCCACTTCTCTCTATGACACTCTCTGGAAACACATGTGATTCTCTTGTCCTGGTCTAATTTGCAGAGATGTGTTGGATACACACTGTGTGACCCAACGTGTAGCCTTTGTCCTTGTGGAGCTGGATGGCTCAGTCCTGAAGACTCAGTCAACATTTGTGTTCCACGTCCTTGCTGCTCCATCCACTCACAGACTCCCCTTTGTTCAGCTCCACAGCCCTCTTCAGCATGCTTCTGTTTCTCCTGTCCTTATTCTTCACTGGGACGTGGGCATGGTTGGTAGGGCCGACATATGTTGCGACTGGACTGTGCCGTGGTTTCCCTGGGAGCAAATACCTGAGCCCAGCTGGCTGGACACTGGTTTGCAATGCAGGGTTATACCAACAATGTGGGTCCAATGCGGCCCACTGGCTAAAGTCACTGTGAAGTCCCTACCTCTCAAGCTTATGAGGTGTGGTGACAAGTCTGTCGAACTCACCATCAGTCATCCCTCTCCGACCAGAGAGCAGCCCATGGACCTCCGGAGCTTTAGCAACATTCATTTTTAATTAAATGCTTTCCTTCTGAAATTTCACACTGGGGACAGAGCATGTCATTTGTGTCAGTTAACGACGGGTCACAATGTCAAGATTGTCAGCACGAGAGCTGGGAGTGAGATGACGAGAAACTTCTTTATTCAGAGTTGTTAGGATTTGGAATGCGCTGCTTTGCAGTGTCATGGAGGTGGATTCCACACGATGTTTCAAAGGAGGGCTGGGTAAATATTTGGAAGTGATGAAGTTAGAGGACTGCAGAGATAGGACTGGAGAATGGGACTAGCTGGGTAGCACTTTTGGGAGCTGGTACTGACACGAAGGGTGAAATGGCCTCTTTCTGTACTACAAAATTCTGTGATTCCAATAGGCTGTTAAAAAAGTTGATTTATCACCGTTTGGAAATGAATAAAGATTAATGATCCCCTGAGAGAAGAAATTCCTCCTCGACTCCATCTTAAATTGTAGACCCATTCTCTTCAAATTGCGCTCCCCAGTTCTACATTCCCCCATCAGGGGAAATATCCTGTACCCAATCAAGCCACTTCAGAATCTCAGAGGTTTCTGAGGGAACGCTTCAAAGACAGTGTCTCACTGTCAGGAAAAGGACTTTGTGACAGATTGACAGATCAGAGGCACACTGATAAACAAACAATTTCATTTCAGGGAAAGTATGAAAATGGGTCGACAAGGAGAACTGGATCATAGCTTCAGGTTCGTGGGTCCGATGCAGGTTTTGAGGACACATGATTCAGTTGCACCGCCTCAGGGAGTTGTACCATGTACCTCTGATGATGAAGCCAGGGTAGGTCCTAATGTCAATCCTGACGAATGACTCCACACTTGGAGACAGCAGGAGCCGCAGATACTGGAGTCAAAAACAACACAGTTTGGAGCTGGAGGAACACAGCAGGTCAGGCAGCATCAGAGGAACAGGAAAGTCAATGTTCTGGGTCTGGGGCCTTCTTTAGTTCCGACCTGCTGTGTTGAATGACTTGAGATGTGCAGAAGGAAATGCTCCTGCTTGCTCCTGCACAACCCCAGCAAATTTCATCAACAAGCTGAAAATTCAACCTACTCTGAGCCAAGTTGGCAGAGATTTTCATTTGGAACAGTGTCTCAAACCAACGCATTTTCTGTTCAGAAGTTGAGAAATGCTCATTTAGTCCACTGTCCTTCCTTGACTTTTAAAAAACATCATCCCACACACAAAGGTCTCAGAACTCACTACTTCAAGATACAGATGCCTGAAGATTGCAACTGTCAGGCCAAGTGCTTAATTACAATAATGCATTTTGAAATGCACTGTAAGGTCTGGTTTGAAATCTACTTTAGGTAAATTATATGTCATGGCTGTGCAGACTGATGACAACACACAACATTTTAGAAATTGCTTTAGACTGCAATCATCAGATCCGACAATTTCATTGCATTGACAGAGAAGCTGTAAAGATAGGATAATGCAGAGTCATTGAACATGAAAGGGGGAAGAGGGTTTGGGGACTGGGTGAGGCGCTTTTCCAGGAATTTTTCAGACAGCTGACAGAAGGAGTCCAAGAGGGCAGAGTATAGCACCTGAAGGAACTATTATCAAGGATAGAGCAGATGGAATGGAAACTATACTGGTGTTGGAAACGCAAAACAATTTTGCTTCATTCAGTGGATGTGGGGGTCACTAGTTAGGCCAGCATTTGCTGCCTATCCCAAAGTGCCCTTGAGGAGGTAGTAGTGAGGTGCTTTGTTGAACAATTGCTGTCCATTTGGCGTATGTCGATGCACAATATTCTTACAGAGGGATTTCTAGGATTTTGACCCAGCAATTGTGAAGGAACGGTGACATATTTCCAAGTCAGGATGGTGAGTGGCTTTGAGGGAAGCTGGTGGTGTTCCCATGTATCTGCTGTCCTTGTCCTTCTAGATGGTAGTGGTTGTGGGTTTGGAAGGTGCTGCCAAATGAGCCTTGGTGAATATCTGCAGGGTACACACTGCTGCTTCTGAGCTTTGGTGATGGAGGGAGTGAATGTTTGTGGATATGGTGCCAATCAAGCGGGCTACTTTGTCCTGGATGGTGTCAAGCTTCTTGAGTGTTGTTGGAGCTTCACTCATCCAGGCAAATGGGGAATATTCCATCACACTTGTGGTCTATAGATAGTGGACAGTCAAGAGTTTAGAGGGGAGTTATTTGCTACGGTATTCCTCACTTCTGATCTGGTCTTGTAGCCACACAATTTATGTAACTCATTCAGTTCAGTCTCCGGTCACTTGTAAGCCCCATGATGTTGACTGTCAGTTCTTCAGCGATGGTAATGCAATAGAATAGGATTCTATCTTGTTGGAGATTTTCTCTGCCCAGTACTTGCGCGGCACAGAGAATATTGAGCTCAGGTGAGGCTTCAGATGGATTGGAAAGTGTAGTTCAGGACCTGACTGTTGATTTCTTCATGGCAAAGGTAGCCTGCAAAGCTTTAGAGGGTTAGAGGTTGATTGCAAGTGAGAACACGCACTGTGTATTGAATGCATCTCAGCAACAACAATGGGATCAAGAGAATCAGCTGGGTATCCAGAAAGAAGGATTCAAGCATCCATTAGCAGCTCATCCCATAAGACGGGATGGGTTTGCTGGTGTTAACTTATTAATATTCTGAAACAACTTATTTTTCAATAGACACTTTGAAAAGGCTAGTTAAAGAAAGTGACAAAGTGAAATTTTAAAAAAAGATTCAAGTCATCTAACTTGGGAGCCTGCAATCAAACCTTCTACCACCAAAGGTTACTGGTTCATGAGTTTACATTAATCACTTTACTTCCATCAGCAACTGGGCAAGAACAGACACAGTTACAACATCCTTCTTGCTTCTCACAAGGCAACAAGGGGAAATGCTTTTTGCAAAAAGAAATACAAGTGTGTTGCAACCCTCTGCTTTCAGAATAATGCAAGAAGTCGTCAAATTTAATCAAGACCAAACAGGACACAGGCCAGGACAAACAGTGGGATTACCAGAAGGGAATAATGAAATAGTTTCTGTTGTCACAAAGATGATTTGCTAATTCCAAGCTCCATTGCAATGACAGCCATTGTGAGGTGGGTCATTTAAAGGTGAACCTCAGTGGCCGAGTTCAGCAGTGATTCCAGAAGGCTTCATGTTTGGATTGCAGTCTATTCATTGACATTCCCCTTGAAGTGGTTTTAAATAACATAAGTGAAGCTGTCCTGGGCAATGCCAAAGTACTCATTTACATGGCTGCGGTTTTAGCTGAGATGCATCTTCTTGTGGATCACTGAAACGACTGTCAGATTATCCTGCTCTCATTTGCTATGTGTTCTTCTGCCCAGGTACATGAGTTTAGGTTCAACATTGAATGGTTGAGGACAAGGCAAGCTCAAGAACTGCTTTTTGGCTTGGGCTCCTTTGTTGCACTGTTTCGAATGTCTTCAGTCTAAATACTGCAAAACATATGGCGTTCAGAAATATACCAGGCTCTATTTTTAATATTATCCAAAAAGAGTTCACAGACTCCCATCTAGTGCTAATTGATTTACTCCATAAGGATCTCTGCACAGGTATCCAAAATCCACAAGGCTAGATCTCAGGCTTCTGCCAAGATGTCCATGTGTTTTTCTCTCCTTTTCTTAACTCCACCAATTCTGTGCTAATTATGCTAAGTTAGGAGCAGCTCTGTGATATTATCACACTTGATCTCCATGGTCCCAAGGCCCTTTCACAACATGCTCCTGTTCAGGTTTGATGGTACATGCATGAGTGAATGAGATCCAGTGCCAAACTCCAAAGCAGAAACACTCTCAGTGTCTCTGATGTAACTGAGTGGTGCTGACCAGTATGGTGCTGGTCTTGTAGGTACAGCTGTTGCTTGAGATTCATACAAGAGCGAAGGTGATATTAAGTCTCCAAACCATTTGTGATGTCTTCAGCAAAGAGGCCCATGGCCTTTTCCACTACTCGATTATGGCTGATATGTTTCTCAACCCCATTTTCCTGAGTTCTCCCCGTAACCCTTGATCCCCTTCCCAATCAAGAACCTATCTATCTCTGTCTGAAATGCACTCAATGACTTTGTTTCCACAGCCCTCTGAGTGCTACAGATTAACCATCCTGTGGCTGAAACAAATTCCTCTTCATCTCATTTCTAAAATGTCGTCCCTTCACTCTGAGGCTGTTCCCTTGTATCCGAGTCTCTCCTACAAGTGGAAACATCTTCACCATTCAGGCCTCTTAGTGTTCTGTAAGAATCAATGAAATCCCCCTTCATCCTTCTAAACTCCATCAAGTACAGACTCAGGGCCCTCAACCACCTCTCAAATGACAAACCCTTCACATGATTTACCACATAAAACCTTTCTGCTTTTGTCCTCAACACCACATTCCTGCAGTATCCTCATATCCTTTGATTTTGTCCACATCCAAATATTTATCAGTTGTAGTTGAACTCTGAATTCCAGACCAACCACAGCCTTTTGGGGTAGAGAATTCCAAAGATTCACAACTCTTCAACTGAACATGAGAACATAAGAAACAGGAGGCAGGAGTAGGCCAGCTGGTCCATCAAGCCTGTTCCGCCATTCAATAAGATCATGGCTGATGTTTTCGAACTCAGGTCCAGTTATACACCTGCTCACCATAACCCTTAATTCTTTTCCTAGTCAAAAATCAATCCATTTTTGCCTTAAAGACATTCAACAAGGGAACCTCAACTATTTCAGTGAGCTGGGAATTCCAGAGATTCACAAACCTTCCGGTGAAGAAGTTCCTCCTCAACTCAGTCTTAAATCTGTTCCCCCTAATTTTGAAGCTATGCCTTTATTCTAGTTTCATCCACCAGTGGAAACAACCTCTCTGCTTCTATATTATCTATAATATGTTTCTTCAAGATCCCCCTTCATTCTACTAAATCTATTCTCTAACTTTCTTCTCAACTTGAAGAGGTTACTCCTCACCTCAGTTTCAAATGGATCACACAAGACCGCTCAAGAGTATTGTGCCTGTATCAACTCTTTGAGAGAGCTATCTAATTCGTTCGATTCCCATGTGCTTCACTCATTTGCCCACATCTGTTTCCTTTTCAAAGAATTGTGTTAACGTTTACCTCAAAGGCGCCACTGAATCTGTATCCCTTAACCTTTCAGGTTATGTATTCCAGACCACAACAGCTAGCAGCATGAAACAATTTCTTGTCATTTTCTTCATGGCTTTTCTGCCAATTATCTTACATCTCTGTCTTCAAGTTACTGGCTGTCCTGCCAGAGGGAACTCTTTCTCCCAATCTACCCCATACACAGATGTGCAGGTTAGTGAATTGAGTGAGCCAATTAGACATGGTCAATAACTCCCATGGCATTGCTTATGGGTTTTATCTGGTCGTGAGTGTTGCTGTGACATTCAGTAAATAACCTGACCTGTTTGTATCTTTCAGGTCACTGCCCTGAATTATTCAATCCTATAAATTGCGGAATAAGATTATAAACTGACAATGTTAACGGCTGGGCAAAATTTGGGTTCCAAATCCTAAACTGGCTTTCTGATTCAAAAGAGAGAAAAAAAAAATTGTTTTGGAAGGGGAATCAGAACATGATACAGCACGGGAACAGCCCACACAAAACAGCTTGGCTTTATGGTGTCTTCCAACTCCACCCGTTCTATTCCCTTGACCATTTGTATTTCTGGCTCAGCTAGGAAAGTATTGCGTGGTCTGAACCGTGATGGAGAGTCCACAAAATAATTGTGTTTATTCCTCCAAGCTGTATCGCAGTGCAGATGAAGCTCAGCATGAGGCAAGCACTGGGGGACAGTGAGCGCTGCAAAGTTCATTTTCTGTTTTTGTGGGAGGTTGGTGGCATGTTTCAAAGAAGCAAGCTGAGATGGCTGGGTGTCTGAGGAGGGACGTGGGTAGATTGGATTTCTGACAGTGGAGCAGTTGAACGGAATGGGGCCTAGGGATTTCAAGCAGAAATATGATCTTTGGACACCACAGTGGCTCAGTGGTTAGAACAGCTGCCTCACAGTGCCAGGGACCAGATTTCCATTCCACCCTCGGGCGACCGTCTGTGTGGAGTTTGCACATACCCCCCATGTCTGCATGGGTTTCTGCCGGGTGCTCTGGTTTCCTCCCACAGTCCAAAGATGTGCAGGTTAAATGAGCTGGCCGTGCTAAGTTGCCTCGTAGTGTCCAAGGATGTGCAAGCTAGATGGGTGAGCTATGGTAAATGTGGGATTGCAGGGATAGCGTGGGGTACTGGATTGAGATGGGACACTCTTTGGAGGGTCAGTGTGAACGAGATGTCCAGGGATGTGCAGGCTAGGTGGATTAGCTATAGGATATGCAGACTTATGGGGATAGGGTGAGTCTGAGTGGGATGCTTTTTGGCGGGTCAGTGCAGACTCGATGGGTTGAATGGCCTGTATGTGCACAACAGGGATTTTAGATCAGATCAAAACAGAATTGTGGAGGAATCTTATGAAGGAAAGAAAGAAGTTTGAAGGCAGGCTGTTGTGGCATGGTGAGTCGGTGCATCAGTGACGAACAAGAAGAATAAATGTCCCATTCGCTGATACCTGCACCTGCAGCTGCAGGTAGACAAGCACTTGGAGGTGTATCACAGCACTGAATCCTAATAAAGGTGTCACAGATTATTCCGAAGCCTCGTCAGGACAGTCCAAGATTATCGACTGTGATGTGACATCATGAACAATTTTGTTTTAAGCGCAGCCTGTGGTAAGTGACTCTAAGAAACTTGAGCGGCTCATTGCAACCCTTTTGCCAACAAAACGATCACAACTGCATTGCATGCTCCATGCAGCTTAACAAAAGGGGAAAGAGTTAAAATGAGGACAGTAACAGAAGGCGAGAGCCAGTCACACTGTATGCTCAACCTACAATGCTTTCATAGTTAACCTTTCTGCTTTGAGAGAGATAGGAGAATACTGAAAGGACATCACAACTGAAGAGAGTAACATTATGCAGCCCAATTTGATTATTTGGCTTCAGTTTGTTTCATATATAGTCAATTTTAGATTAAAAGCAATCTTCCCCCAGTCATTGCCACTTGCCTCTGAGCATGTCAGAAAAATCATGGTCGTACGATTGAAAGAGGGTTTGTGTTCAGAGGCTGCGGCAAATAACAAGCTGAGGATTGCAGCAATTTTACTTCCTAACCCAACCCTGCTTGTGTGTTTTAATACCTCCGCATGCAATTCTCTGATTGACTGATCGAGCAGAAGGGCGCTCCCTGATTTCTGGCAACTGTTCTCTTCTAATGCGCATCACTAACCAACCATCAAATGGCCAGGTCATATTCATCCACTCCTCACATCCCGCCAGGTGGAAACTTGGGTCCATGACTGAGTCACAGAGTTGTACAGCATGGAAACAGAACCTTCTGTCCAACTTGTCCATGTCGACCAGATATCCTGAAAAAATTGAGTCCCATTTGCCAACATTTGGCCTACATTCCTCTAAACCTTTCCAGATGCCTTTGAAATGTTGCACCTGTACCACCCTCCACCACTTCCTCTGGCAGCTCATTCTGTACATGCACCACCCTTTGCATGAAAAAGTTGCCCCTTAGGTCCCTTTTAAATCTTTCCCCTCTCACCTTGAACCTATGACCTCTAGTTTTGGACTCCCCTACCCTGGGGAAAATACCTTGGCTATTTACCTTATCCATGCCTCCCATGATTTTGTAAACCTCTATAAGGTCACCCCTCAACCTCCAAAACTCCAGGGGTTACAGTCCCAGCCTATTCAGCCTCTCCCTATAGTTTAAACCCTCCAGCCCTCCCGTGACTGACCAAGTTTCAAGAACTAAGCTGCCTGTAAAGTACTTGAGGAAATCATGAAAGGCACATTATAAATGCAAGACTTCTCCTTCCCCTTCCTCTTCCTCACTCACTATTGTGAGAGTGACCCAGACAAATCTGCAAGAGATTTCTTCCTTAGTCTCTATTGTGTTAACTGAGCCCAACTAGGGGGGCAGTTGGTTGTGCTGAGATGCAGAGGGAGCCTAGGATAGGTTTGGGGTTGGGGGTGAGTGGTCAGGGACAGAGTGGTAGAAGTTGGATCGGGGAGTGGTCAGTGCTATGTCCAGTCAAAATTAAGTGATTTGCTTACTCTAAACCTTGTCTAACATTGGCTATGTAACAGGCTGTATGCATAGACAACATGAGGATTTGATTTAACATCAGAATTCTGATCTTTTTGCTCTCTTAGCTTGTGGGTTTGTTCCTTAGCTGGAAATAATGAATGGTTTGGTACTTTACGGTTTCCACTCGGAGCTTATGATTGAGTGGACTGCACTGTTCAATGTCTCAGGAGATGCAAGACAGATGACTAGTGTCTGGCTTTTCTTGTCACATTGTGAAACTGGAGTGTCACATCAGATTTGAGATAAAGAGATGAGACAATGGGTTTAGTGACATGCTTAATGATAAATAGTCTGACCATCTATTACAGTGATACCTCAGTGAAGGTTGCATCCCCAGATGAAGAAGTATGGCATCCTTTTGTCTCTGCACACTGATTGCTGTGAATTGGTGTGAGAGTCAAAAGTTTGGATGAACTCACTAAATGTTTCAAACCAAAGTTGTGTATCAGATTCCATTGCTCTTAAGCCCAACTGCACCTTTTATTATGTTTGAGAGCAAAATCATGTGGTCTCCTCTTCTCCAGAAAAGTAAATTCTGTTGAGGGTCACTGGACCCGAAGCATGAACTGTGCCTTCCTTCTTTTCCACAGATGCTACCAGACCTGCCATCAATTTCTGTTTTTGTTTCAGATTTCGAGCATCCGCGGTTCTTGGTTTTATTCAAGTTTTGGTTCGTGTTGTTACTTCATAATAGATACCTTGAAGGCCTGGAAAATTCCTGTTCGCCTTCTCCCGGGCACGCTCTTTACAAGGACAGTTGTTGGCATTGATCCAGCTGCAAGAAATAGGGGACAGGAGATGGGGGTTATACTTTCCATACCCCCTTCACTGCTGCTTGTGAAGGTCAATTCTTGAGAGGCAGGTGCCGCATATGAATCTTCTGCCTGATATTGCTTGATCTTGTTTAGTGTGTGAGCGCCTCTACCCAGGCTGTTACAACCGACACAGTCTGCATAAAGCCAGACCATTTAGCACAACCAAGTCCCTACCAATGCTTCTCCTCCATTTGAACCATCTCTCAGCCTTCTTCATTTCACTTCGTGGCATGAATCTACACTCCCTTCTCCCTCGTGCTCATCCAGACTTGCCTGAAAAACATCAATGTTGATTCAATGCAATTGCTTCCTTTGGTACTCAGTTCCACGTTCTTACCACCACTCCCTATCTGTAAAAAGAACCTGCTTCTGATTTCTTGGTGGCTAACTGAGATGAAAGGACTCTAGTTTCAATGTTTTCGACAAATGGAGACATTTTCTCTCTTTCAACAGGCATCAGTAATTAAGGGGGAGGAAGTAGACAAGTGGAACCCCAGGTTACCATTCTGGAGACACAGGCTTGAATCCCACCTTGGCAGGTGGTCAAATATGAATTGAATAAGAATCTGGCCTAATGGCAACCAGTGACATGTAGACCAGACCAGGCAAGGATGGCAGTTTCCATCTTTGAGAACCAGACGGGTTTTTCCCAACAATTAGCAATCGTTAGACTCTTCATTCCAGAGAATTCAAATTTGTGGTAATCATCAGACTCCTAACACCAGAGAATTCAAATTCCACCATCTTCCACGGCAGAAGTTGAACCCGGGTCCACAGAACAATACCTGGGTGTCTGGACTAACAGCACAGCAACAATACCACTAGACTATCACCTCCTCTTGGATTGTTGTAAAAACCTGTCCAATGCACTGACATCCTTGAGGAAAGGAATTCTACCATCTTTGCCTGATCTGGTCGACTTGGACTCCAGACCCACAGCTACATCACTGAGTCTTATCTGTTCTCTGGGACAGTGAATGCAGGTGTGAATCATGAAAGATAAACCCGAGAGGCTTCATTTCCCAATGAAGAGAACCCCCCCCACCCGACTCCCAGTTTGCTTTCCTGTACAGGATTACCTGCAGATGATTTTAGTTGATGTCTGAACACAAACTGTTGAAGCATACTGGCATCCGTTGTGTGAAACTGAGGAACAGATCAGCACTTCAATGGGACTCTGCTGGAACTACTGTACCAGTTCTGCCCCCTCAGATTTTCGGCATCCCTTGTTATCACCTGTTTCTCTCCACTCATTTTTTTTTCATCATTCCACTGATTCACATTGTATTAAGTCAACAAAGGGTGGGAAGGGAAAGAGGCCAGTCATGTCAGTTCACATCACTGGAAGTCTGTGGATCAGGATGAGTTTCTTGGTAAGCTGCAACCTCAGTGCTGCAAAGTGCAAGGAGTGTGCAACGAAGTGAAATAAAGGTTTATAATTACAAAAATAAATCTTTTGTTCCTCTCTCCACCCACGTAATTGCAGGCCAAGGAGCAGGAAGCAAAGCAAAAAAGAGGCATCATCAAGCGTGCAATTTCAGTTCTGCTGGCTTCTCTGTCTGTGAACTTAGCAGCTGTGCTTTTCGCCGCACACAATTACTTAGGCGTGATACCTCTGCCTCGCAATAGCATCCTGCAATTGATCACTCACGTTCAGAGAGTTAGGCTTCGACCCACTTATCCAGGCTTCGAACGAATCGGTGTCAGAAAGATTCCATATATCTTCTGCGTCAGCCTTGATAGAAACTGTAGATACTCACCCTTGGCCAAGCTGGACATGGTGTGGAAAATGCAGTAGTGGTGACTCAGGCTGGTACAAGTCAGTGATCCATGCACAGAGTGAGTAATGTGCAGCAGAGAGGAAACGGTACAAGTCAGAACACAATGGTGTGATTTCATAATGAACATATTTGTCATGTAATGCAGCAGCTACACCGAATGTTAAGGGGCAGGGGTGCATAGAGAGGTAGAATGCAGTTATGTATATGCAGAGTAGTTCAAAGAGCATAACAGAATGGAATACATGCACAGAGACTGACACCAGGCTATCACTGGATCCAAAAGCAGGAGTTGGCCGAATGCAGGGGCTTGTTCTAAGTTGCCATGAATCAGTGTCATAGAGGCATACAGCATGGAAACAGGCCCGTTGGGGTTACCATGGAAGTCCAGTACAACAGTGGGGTGTCAACCAAGATCTTCGAGCCTAAGTGCCTCGTGTGAGAAATGAAGCTGCAACCTCATGACTTCAGAGAGGTCTACAACTGCATTTGGTGCAGACACATTCCACTGATGAAAGTAAATTTTGGTGTGTGAATGGGTTAATGTTAACATTGTTCACATCGTCATCAGGCAGTGATGTAAGATCACGTGGTGAGCGGAAGATGGTTCTTCAGTCTCGATTTGAACATAGGTTGTGCATTATTTGTTTCAACGAGATGGTCATGTTTGATCCTACATCCTGCAATATTTGCCAACACCTCTCACCTACCCAAACGTACAATAATATCCTCTCTCGGTTTCTCTGACACCCAGAGTTATATAAACTCAGCCACAGACAGCCCTGGATTTAGCTTGGACACTGAAAATCAACTGTATTGTGTTGTATTCACTTCTAATAGCCTACTACCAGAGCCTTGAGTACAAGTTTTTTGATCATTTATCCAAGCATATGCGGAGAGAACATATTCGAGGCATAATCCGAACAGTTTTGACAAACACAGGAAAAGGCAGGATTTGTATCCAAATGTTTCTCACGTGGGCCTCCTTATCCAAATTCCAATATTACTTCATTAAAAAAATAGGAAGCAGTATCTGTACCAGGTCACAGGCTCCCATCGTTATTGTCTTTTCTGTCACCCAGTGAGGGGACAGTTAATCTTTTCATAGATGCTCTTCCTGTTTACTCATTCCCCTGTCAGTGTCTAGCGCCCCCCCCGCCGTCTCTCAAATTCTCTGCAAGGCCTGTCTACAGTGTTTTGATAGCACTAATTACTGTTTATAGCTTCCTGCTGGCACCATCCTCCCGGAATCATTAGGTTCATCTCATACAAGGTTCATTAATTGGAGCCTGCTCTTCACGTTTTCCCGAGTTAACCCTTAGAACCTCAATTGCACTGACTGTCAACATCGGGATGCCAGCGGTGACACTAAGTCGAGAAAATCTGATGACATGGAGACGCCACAATCTCAGACAAAATTATGTGTTTCATTTTCAATTTCGTTGGGACACCAGGTTCTCGCAAATTTCCAGTCGGCCAGGGACGGACAGAATCAATCTGAAGAAATGGAAATAAAATAGGACTCAAATTTTCTTTTGAATTGAGTGGAACAAGTTGATTTCTGCAATGAAGCTGTTATCTTACGGGGCAAGTTTGAGCAGGATGGACCTATGCTCATTGAAGATTTATGAATGCGAGCGGCCAACTAATCAAAACATAATGTATCTTAATGGGACTTGACAGGTTAGATACTGAAAGGATGTTTCCTGTCAGGGGAAATTTGAAACAGGTGAGCCACAGTTTCAGCACAAGGGGTCTCCTATTTAAGATGGAGATGCGGATAAATTTCTTCTCTCTGAGAACAGTTACGCTTTTGAACCCTTGAGCCCAGATAGCAGAGAAGCCAGGTTATTGAATACAGAGATATGTATTCAGATGTTGGATCTACGAGGATAGAAAAGATTGATTCAAAAGAGGAATTAAAATCACAATCAGATCAGCCATGATCTTAATGAACAATGGTGTAGGCTGAGGGGTTGAATGGCCAATTCTTGTTCATATTTTTTGCAGTCGAGGTACTCAGTTCCAGGTTCCAAACCCAACCATGACACATCAACTCTTTCCTTGATCTCACCTCAGTATGATTGGCTTTGTTTAAAATTCAGTCTGTTAATTTTGATGTGTTCTCTGGGCTTGACAATCGTTTTGACTCTCACAACATGATTGCTCAGTCTGGCATCTTACTGAAACCACTATTTACACGGCAACAAAATACCATTGCAAGTTTATCACAAATGCTGGTGTTGTCTGGACTCAAGCTGGTTGACTTTTCCCTTGAATTATCAAGTGTAACAGTAGACATTCAAGATGAAGTTGCTTGCTTTATTGAAGAAAAGCACCAGATGTGATCTAACATTGATTTCACCACTGAAATCTCTAGAATTGGAATTAGAATTGCCTGATTAAAATTATATGCGATATCCCAATAATTTGTGAGCTACCTAACTACATTCTTTTTGGGACAAGGTGGCTGAAGCTGGTCTAACATAGACCTGTTATCACACTTGGTGTGACTTTTCTTTGCGGGCACAGAGCAGCAGCTGTGGAGAGCTCTTCATTACACAAAACTCCCAAGAAAGCACCACTAAGTTCTTCTCAAACCAGATTCCAAAGGAGATGTTTGTTTGTTTACTTGGACTTCAGTAAAGCCTTTGATAAGGTTCCGCATTGCAGACTATTTGGTAAAGTTGGATCACATGGGATTCAGGGTGCCAACTGGATACAAAATTGGTTTAATGGTAGACGACAGAGAGTTGTGCTGGAGGGTTGTTTTTCAGACTGGAGGCCTGTGCCCAGCAACATTCTGCAGGGATCAGTACTGGATCCACTTTTGTTTGTCATTTATATACATGGCTTGGATGAGAATATAGGAGGAATAGTTTGTAAATTTGGGGATGACACCAAAATTGGTGATATAGTGGACTGTGAAGAAGGTTATCGAACACTACAAGGAGATCTTAATCAATTGGGTCAATGGGCTGAGGGGTGGCAGATAGAAAAATGCGAAGTATTGTATTTTGGTAAAACAAACAAGGACAGGACTTGTACAAATTATGGTTGGGCTCTGGGTAGTGTTGTAGAACAAAGAGACCTAGGGGTCCAGTACATAGTTCTTTGAAATTTGTGTCACAGGTAAACAGGGCGTTAAGACGCTGTTTAGCATGTTGACCTTGACCTGTCTGTCTTCTCTCCACCTATCTGCTCTTCTTTCCACCTTCTATCATCGCCTCCCCCTCTCTCTATTTATTTTAGAGCCCCCTTCCCCTCCCGCATTTCTGAAGAAGGGTCCAGACCCGAAACGTCAGCTTTCCTGCTCCTCTGATGCTGCCTGGCCTGCTGCGTTCATCCAGCTCTACACCTTGTTATCTTGTTTAGCATGTCTGCCTTCTTGCTGAGGCCTTTGGGTTTAGCAGTTGGCCCGTCATGTTGGTGTTGTACAGGACATTGGCGAGGCCTCTTCTGGAGTACTGTGTGCAGCTCTGGTTGCCCTGTTATAGGAAGGACATTATTAAACTGGAGAGGGTTCAGAAAAGATTTACCAGAATGTTGCCAGAAATGGAGGGTTTGAGTTATAAAAATGGGCTGGACAAGCTGGGACTATTTTCATTTGAGCATAGGAGGTTGAAACGTGACCTTATAGAGGTTTATTAAATCATGAGTGGCATCTAAGATGGAGAAGTTCAAGATTAGGGGTCATATTTCTAAGGAGAGAGGAGAAAGATTTCAAAAGGACATGAGGGGCAACTTTTTTACAAAGAGAGTGGTTCGTGTGTGGAATGAACTGTCAGAGGAAGTGGTGGATGTGGGTATAGTTACAACATTTGGATAAGTTCATGAATCGGAAAGGTTTGCAGGGATATGGGCCAAATGTAGAGAAGTGGGACTAGCTTCGTTTGGGAACATGGTAGGCGTGGCTCGTTGGACCAAAGGGTCTACTTCCATGCTCGATGACTCTATGAGAAAATTATGCTGGGTTCAGGGGCCTTACAGATCAGATGATCTCTTAAGCACACGCGGATTCTTCTTGGAGTAGGAGATGCTGATAGGGTGGGATGAAGAGGGGTAGGAGAAGCCTCATGGTGAGGAGTGATCAACTGGGCTAAATGGCTTGTTCCTGTGCTGCAGACTGACTGCATATAGCACAGTGCAGTCTGCAAAACCTGCTCATAAAAAAAAAGTTAGACAAGAGGCTAAGGTAAAAATACAGACTGGCATTTGCTGCCTCAGAATACCTCCAAAGGTGTGACCCTGCAAGGTCAGTGGTCATGGAGCAAAATAGGTGAAAATCAAAACTTTTAACCAAATGACCGTTCTGTTCAAAGAGAAACAAATTTTGCCAAACTGTATTCAGATCCTTGTTCAATGCCAACAAAGAATAAATCGGTCATGTCACTTGTGCCATTCTCCAGCAATAAAAATACTTGGACCTTGGGGAAAAAAAAATCACAAAAACAAACCCTTTCAATATCAGAATGGAAAGCTATCAATCCTGTCCAGTAGCAATTGAAATAATTTCATAAAGTCTTTCAAAATTTGGCTGAACCTACCAACACCATGCCGAAGCACATCCTGTCTGGAAACAAGTAATTCAAAATAATTTGGATGTTTTATCCGCAGCTGGTGTGATATCAAACCAAGTGGAGCATTTCAAATTTTGCCTTGTTTGCTACACCTCTGACAGAAATCAGATTGAGATAACACAAGAGATCTATGAAAACTTCTTCCCACTTGCATTAATCCCCCAAAGAAAGCATTTCAAATTGAGACGTTTCTGCATGAATAACAACCTGAAATCAAATTTACAAACTGAAAAGGAAGCTGCTGAGCCTCATAGGGCTGATGTCTCTGGTTCTCAGACCAGACAGACTTGGCCAGTGAGTTTCTGGACCATCGGAGGCTGAGGGGTGCCCTTACAGAGGTTTATAACACCATGAGGTGTATGGATAGGGTGAATATTCAAGGTCTTCGCCCCATAGGGTGGGGGAGACCAAAACTAGAGGGCATAGGTTTGAGGTGAGAGAGGAAAGATTTAAAAGGTACCTAAGAGAGATCAGAGGGTGGTGCCTGCATGGAACAAACTGCCAGAGGAGGTAGTGGAAGCTGCTATAATTACAATATTTAAAAGGCATCTGAATGAGTACATGAATAGGAAGGGTTTAGAGGGATATGGGCCAAATGCTGACGAATGCGATTAGATTAATTTAGGATATCTGGTCAGCATAGATGAGTCGGACCGAAGGGTCTGATTCCGTGCTGTACATCTCTATGACTCTATGTTCACTTTCATGTTCGGTTTGTGTTAGAAATGGGGGTCGGTTTCGCTCATTTGAGTAGACAGCTGGTTTGTGATGCAGAGTGACAATAACAGCATGGGTTCATTTCCTGCACGGGCTGAGGTTGCCGTGAAGGATTCTCCTTCTCAACCCCTCAGCTGAGACATGGTGACCCTCAGGTTAAACCACCTCCAACTGTCCTTCCTTCTCTCTTATGACACAGCAGCCCTATGGTGTAGTCGGACAATGGTGATTTTGCATTGGAGTAATCCCCTAATCCCCCAGGGTCTACTTGAGGGGTAGTTTCCAATCTCACCACAAAGACTTGTGGATGCAGATAAATTGAGAAGGAGACTTCCAGAATGTCCTGGAAACAACAGAGCAAACTAATAAAGTTGGTGGTTGAACAAAATGAATTTTATCATCTCCGTGAGGGATTTGCCAGTGAGCCTCAACATAATTGACTATTTGCCACAACAAAATGATGCAGCACAGAAGCAAAATCAGAGCCAACACAAAAGGTCAGGAAACATTATCTCCTCAATTATATTAATTAATGCAGGGTCAAAAGTGTTGTGCCTTTCCGCCAGTGAATTTGGTATGGATTCGTAGTAACTATTTACAAGAACAAGGCATTTAGCACACTATTCAGCTTTGTCGGGATGGTGAATTTTGGGGAAGCTGCTCCCCCAATTCCTTTGGCAGGCCAATTAAGTAAACATAGACAGAATGCAAGCAAACTACAGTGCAGCTGGATTCAGTGCAAGTTAACCTACACTATTTTCATGGACTATCTGAGATGGGGGAGGAGGCTCAATAAAAGACAAATTGGCTGATTAGCAACTCAACATTAATAGCATCAGTATGTTAGTCGCGTTGGAAACGAGCCACAGTAACATACACTCAATCAAAATAATTCAGTCAGTGGGTGTACAAATGAATGCAAAGTGTAACCTTTGAAACTTGTAAGTGCAGTGCCCAGCAACTGAAATGTTATCTCCACTTCCTATTAGCATGAATTATTCTCTGCTCTTTTCAGGGAGCCTTGCAACAATCGCAGAATTTAACAGAATGAAACTCTTCATTCCAATGTATTCCTGACAGTCGCTGATAGTTCAGGTTCTCAGAGACATCCAAACTCATTCTGCACGTGTTCCTGAATCACGAGTGCTGACAGGTGTTGAAAGAAACAGGAAATCTGGACAGAGAGGTTTAGGCAAGGAAGATTTGCATTTAGGTAGCACATTTCATGACCTCAGGGCACATTACAGCCAGTTCCCTTCCTTTTGAAGTGCAGTCGCTCTTGTAGCATCGCAAACGCCACAGCTAACTTTTCATGTCATGCTCCCACACACAGCAATGTGGTGATGAAAATAATCACATCCTGTGATTCTTCTTTTGCTCTTTCATGGGATGTGAGCATCGCTGGCTGGAGGAAATCAGCAAAAAGGTCAGAGAGCCTACATTGATAGATTTGGCTGAGGACACTTGATTGCAGTATTGAAATAACTGCATAGCAGCCAGTTTCCTGTCACCAAGACACCCTTTATTTACTCATGACCAGTCATTCCCCTCAACTGAGGAGATTCTAAACCCCTATTTATATTGGTCAGCCATAGCTCCCTAATTGGCTCAGGTTAACAATCCCAAACAAGTACCTCATAGTCAACAAGGTCCACCTGGTTCCAATCACTACAAGTATAAATGGATTGGTTGGGCCAAATGGCCTAGTTCTATGCCAAGTGCTCTGAGGAAGGGTCACTCGACCCCAAAACATTAACTGTAACTTCTCTCCACAGATGCTGCCGGGCCTGCTGAGATTTTCCAGCAATTTCTGTTTCTGTTGCGTATGCCATGTGAGCTGTGTGCCCCTCCGTAACAAATATTCCCATTGCCATAACGTGGATATTGTTAATCAACCCATTTCCACGTGCTGTGACCCACCTCTGCAGCAGGTGGGACTTGTATCCAGGACTTCTGACCCAGAAGTAGGGAAACTGCCAACTGCACCACAGTGGCCCACATCCCATAATGTGGAGCCCACTTACTTGTGCAATTCTGCATCTCAAAACATGAATTACTTTCTTACACCGAAATACAACTCTCTCCATTGGATTTCCATCACCTGGCCCCCTCATGTTTCAGTTTTCAAGAGGAGGGGAACTCAGTTCAATGTAACGTTACTGTTACCAACGTAACAGTTTACCAACGTAACAGTTTACCAGTGGCACAGTGGTCAACACTGCTACCTCACAGCGCCAGGGACCCGGGTTCGATTCCACCTTCGTGGTGCCTATCTGTGTAGAGTTTGCACATTCTCCCCGTGTCTGCATGGGTTTCCTCCTACAGTCCAAAGATGTGCAGGCTCGGTGGATTGGCCATACTAAATTGCCCGCAGCATTCAGGAATGTGTAGATGGGTTACAGGGAAATGGGTAATGGGTCTGGGTGGGGTGCTCTGAGGGTTGGCGTGGACTTGTTGGGCCGAAGGGCCTGTTTCCACACTGTTTGTGCTCGCAGCCTGTTGTATTGATCAGCTGTTATACTGAAACTGGGTAGGGATGAGCTGCATTTAAGTTGAAAGCAACAGAATAAAATATTTAGTGAGGGTGGCTCAGTGGTTAGCACTGCTGCCTCACAGCACCAGGGACCCAAGTTCAATTCCACCCTCGGACGACTATCTGTGCGGAGTTTGCACATTCTCCCTGTGTCTGCATGGGTTTCCTCCCACAGTCCAAAGATGTGCAGGCTAGGTGGATTTGCTATTGTCTGTAGTCTTCAGGGATATGTAGATTGGGTGGATTATAGGAGGATGGGTCTGGGTGGGATGCTCTGAGGGTCAGTGTGGACTTGTCAGGCCAAAGGGCCTGTTTCCACACTGTAGGGATTCTAAGTTACCAGCATTTCAATGGGAAGGCAGTCATTTCAACAAGCAATCTTTTCCCAATATTCAACAGCTTTTTTTCTTCTGACAGGCATTTTTTTTGTGACTTTTAAGTACTTAACATGCAAGCAACAATCAGGTCAGCGTGTTCATGTTGTGTCCTAAAGTCAATTATTTGCCTGGCTTGAAGAACACGTTTGATGTCAGCAGAGATTTAACGGTTGATGTTTTATTTCAGTCTCTGTGTTTTCTTTAACATTATTCTATACATGCACTGCAATTTTGTGGTAGAGCAGCTTGAGCTCCCAAAAATATCATAGCCCAGTCAGTGCCGCTAGATCTGTGTAGCTGAGCTGCCTGTGTTTGATATGGAAAGTTATTAATGGTTATTTAACCATTCTAGTCAGAGGCAGGTCCCAGTGGAGATAAAAGTTAATAGACAAGTTGAATTAATTCAGATATTCATATTTCTGAATTATTGTTGTCTAAGAACACAGGAGAATCAGTTATGTCTCCGCAGTTGCAGATGACGGTGGAAGATGGTGAAGTAGATTGTTTGAGTCAAATTTAGACTCCGCCAAAACTCCAACGAAGGGTGGCACAGCCAAATCAGGTGCTCCCTGCAGAATATAAATCTACAAATTGATACGAGAAAGAAATAAAACACTTGCACTGATAAAGCACTTCAGTGACGTGTCTCAGCACTTTGCTTGGGAGAATGTGTAGGTTAAAAGTCCAAAGATATGCAGGTTAGATTGATTAGCCATGCTAAATTGCCCATAGTGTCCAGGCATGTGCAGTCCACATGGATTAGCCATGGGCCATGCAGGGTTATAGGTATAGGACTGAAGGGTGTCTGGGAGGGATGCGCTTCAGAGGGGTGGAGCGGACTCAATGGGCTGAGTGGCCTGTTTCCAGACTGTGGGGATTCTATGACTCTATAGTGGAGATAATGTGTTAAAATATAGGGAGATGCAACATAAAGGGTGAATGAATGAAAATGGAGGGAGATGTAGTGTAAGGGGTAAATGTTAAATATGCAAAATTGACAGTCTACATGATCAGTGATGTAAAATCACATGACTGAGTCCAGCGAGATGGTTGAGACTGAAGTATGAAAGTGCTAAGCCTCATCTTGCCTACAGTTGGAAGTCAATGTTTCAGTGAAGAGAAAGTCTACCAACATTATCCCCGTAGAGAGTCTGATATTGATCCTATGTGAGTGCACAACCTCAACTAAGACCTACAACGATGGCAACAGATGTGGATGCCCACAGCTACTTCTGAAATGTAGTCATTGTTGGAAATAGAGTAGCCAGTTTAAACACAGCAAGTTTCCAGAACCAGCAATACAAAAATCTGTTCGTTCAGATTGCCACAGAGATCCTTGGACTCAAATTCTTGGAGTGGGACTTGAGCCCTTCTGACTGAGAGGGAATGATGCCCTGGGCCATTGAGAAGGAGAAAGGAAAGGTCCTGAGGTGAAAACTTTCAGAGGAGAAGGCATCACATGGTGACTCTACTCCAGTGAGGGATCCCCACAGACAAGCCCAGACACCAGGTTTGCAGAGGCTGTTTGATATTGAGGGTGTGATCAGCTCGCATCACAGGAGAGTTGAAAAGGGTATGAACCGGAGGTGTTCCAGCAGCTGGCCAGAGGCTCCAGGGTGACCTGTAACCCAGTGATACTCCACCTATTGCCTCATGTGAGATCTACCAAGTCATTTCAGTTTTCAAACTCGGGTGCGTCCTGGACCTGGCACTTCTTGAAAGCTAACAGGGGCCAACAATGTAGATGTTGTTGCTCTTTAACTCTCTCATCAAAATATCCTGATCAAGCTGACCCCACCCTCACTCCTATAGCAGCCCACAACTACGCACCCACAGTTCATTTACAAAAAGCACTTGGATGTCAGACATTGTGATTAACCCCCACGGTTCCTTAAGAGATAACATCCTTCCTAGTTGGCAGTAGTTCAGGTTGTTCTAAGATCAGGTTGACAGTGGCTGCGAGGTTGTTGAGAAGCTGGATCTTATATTTGATGCATACTTCTAATGCTATACATCACAAATCACTTGTCAAATGATACAGCAGGATAGAGATAGATTGCAGGCTTGGACAGATAAGTGGCAGATGCAGTTTAATCCAGACAAATGCGAGGTGATGCATTTTGAAAGATCAAATTCAGGTGCAAATTGTACAATAAATGGCAGAACACTTCCGAACATTCACATACAGAGGGAAGTGGGTGTACAGGATCCTTGAAAGTGGCAACACAGATGGATAAGGTGGTCAAGAAGGCATCTGGCACACTTGCCTTCATCAGCTGGGGTTTCAAATACAAAAGGTGGCAAGTTATGTTACAGTTGTGCAAAACTTTGGTTGTGCCACATTTGGAAGATTGCATGCAGTTCTGGTTGCCACACTACCAGAAGGATGTGGATGCTTTGGAGAGGGTGCAAAGAAGGTTTACCAGGATGTTGCCTGGTCTGGCGGGTTCTATTTATGAGGAGTGGCTGGAAAAACTCGGATTGTTTTCACGGAAAAGACGGAGACTTAGGGGCGACCTAATGGGGGTCTACAAAATTATGAGAGGCAAAAATAGGGTGGATAGTCAGAGGTTTTTTCCTACAGTGCAAGTGTCAACTGAAAGAGGGCACAGAATCAAGATGAGGGGGGAAAGTTTAAGGGAGAAGTGTTCAGAAAAATTTTCACACAGAGGGTGGTGGGTGCCTGGAACATACTGCCAGTGGAGGTGGCGGAAGCAGGCACGTTAGCAACATTTAAGGCATACCTTGATTGATACACGATATGGAGGCAAAAAGAGGGATAGAAACTACAGAGATAGTGGGAACTGCCGATGCTGGAGAATCTGAGATAACAAGGTGTAGAGCTGGATGAACACAGCAGGCCAAACAGCATCAGAGAAGCAGGAAAGCTGATGTTTTGGGTTGAGACCCTTCTTCAGAAATGGGGGAGAGGAAGGGGTTTCTGAAATAAATAGGGAGACAGGGGGAGGCGAATAGAAAATGGAATCTTCTCCTTTATCCATCTTCTATTCACCTCCCCCTCTCTCCCTATTTATTTCAGAATCCCCTTCCCCTCCCCCATTTCTGAAGAAGGGTCTCGACCCGAAACGTCAGCTTTCCTGCTCCTATGATTATGATGCTGCTTGGCCTGCTGTGTTTATCCAGCTCTACACCTGGCTATCTCGGATAGAAACTAGACATGGGCAATAAGTAGTGGGTCTAAATAAGGAACAGGAATAGGAGCAGGCTTGATGGGCTGAAGAACCTGTTCCCATGGTCTATTGAACTGAACGGAATTGAATTGAATTGAATTGAATTTGTTCAACCAAGTTCTATCACCAAGCACACAGAGCACAAGTTAGCGCCTCTGGCTTCCTGGTCGCTGTTTAATTTTGCATTGCCTGCACTGTTTTGACTGAAGTTGAGTGAAACAGCTCAATGGGGCTAAGACAAAGTCGAAGATGTCTGGCATTGATTGGGTGATAGAACCACAATTTCCAGTCAGATCACTCCTTTAATGTGTAAAGCAAAACACCCTGAAGCACTTCACAGAAATGTAGAAGTCAAAAAATAATCAGAGAATCAAAAGAAAAAACATACAAGGAGACAAAAGTCAGTGATAACCCTGAAGACTGGGATAAATTCAGAATCCAGCAAAAGAGGACAAAAGAGATAAAAAAAAAGACAGAGAAAATAAACTAAGAGGGAAAATTAGCAAGGAATATGAAAACCAACAAGAGAGTTTTTTTTCAGATCAATAAAAATGAAGACAGAGATCAAAGTGGATAGATGCCCCGTACAAAATGAATCTGGGGAGATAGTTTTGGGGAATAAGCAAAAAGCAGAGAAGTGAAACAGATATTTTGCATCAGTATTCATGTTGGAAGATACTTCAAACAACCCATTAATATTAAAGAATATTGGGAAGAGTTCAGTACCATTACAATCACTAGACAAATAGTACAAGACCAAGTCAGGGAACTGAAGGAAGGTAAGTCCCCTGGCCCTGACGACTTGCATTCTGGGATCCTAAAAGAGGTAGCTACAGACATTATGGATGCATTGGTTGTATTTTTCCAAAAATCCTTGGATTCTGGATAAATACCAGAGGATTGGAAAGCTGCCAATGTGACACGCTGACTTGAAAAGGGAGAGAGTAAAAACCAGATGAGTATAGGCTGATTAGCCTAAAATCTATTGTTGGAAAAGTATTGGAATCAATTTTTGCGGAAGTAATAGCAGAACATTGGCAAAATCATAATCGAATGAAGCAGAGTCAGCATGGCTTCATGAGAAGGAAATCGTATCTGACTGATTTGTTAGTTTTTTGAGGAAGTCTCAACCAGAATGAATAGAAGTGAACCAGTAAAAGTTCTGAGGAAGGGTCGCTCGACCCAAAATATTAATTCTGATTTCTTTCCACCGATGCTGCTAGACCTGCTGAGCTTTTCTAGCAACTTCTGTTTTTGAACCAGTAGAAGTGTTGCTAAAAGTTAAGTCATAAGAGTCATGGTGTTGAACGTAGTGAATTGCCAAGGAGAAAGAATTGGTTCACGGGCAAGTAACAGAGAGTGGGGATCAGAAGCTGCTTTTCAGGTTGCAACCTGTGACCAATGGGATTCTCAGAGGAATGACTGCTGGGACTGCAACCGTTTACAGTATTTACTCATGACCTGGAGGAAAGAAGTGAATGGACTGCAGCTAAATTTGCAGATGACACAAAAATAAATAGAAAGACAGCTTGCAAGACAAATACTAACAACTTACAGAGAGATATTGATAGGTTAAGTCTGTAAAAAGCTGGCAAATGGAGTATAATGTGAAAGGAGAACAGAAGAACATCATTATTTAAATGGATAAAAGTGCAGAAAGTTGCACTACAAAGGGACTTGGGGGGTACACATGCCCAAAATACAGAAAGCAATCACACAGGTGCAGTAGGTAATCAGGAAGGTGAATGGAATATTGGTCCTTATTTCAAGGGGGTTGGAATTTAAGAGTTGGGAAGTCTTACTATATAAAGGTCCTCAGACAGCACCTTCCAAACCCACGATCACTTCCACCTTGAAGGACGAGGGCACCAGATACTTGGGAACACTACCACCTGCAAGTTCTCATTCAATCCACTTGCCAACCTGGCTTGGAAATATATCAACATTTCTTTACTGTCGCTGGGTCAAAATTCTGTAATTCCCTTCCTATGTGCATTGGGGATCAACCTATGGCAGTTCACCACCACCTTCTCAAGGGGCAACTAGGGACAGGCAAGAAATGCTGGAGAGCTGGTGTTGCCCATGTCCCATGAGTGAAAAAAGGGGCTTTACAGGATAGATGTTGAGAAGATGTTCCTTTTGGGAGAGTCTAGGACCAAAGGGTGTAGTTTCAGAATAAAAGGGAGCTAATTTAAGATCGATATGAGGACGAATTTTGTCTCTCAGGGGTTTGAGAGTCTTTGGAATTCCTTGCCACAGAGAGCTTCAGGGGCTGAGTCCTTGTGTGTATTTTGCATTGAGACAGATTCTTGATCAGTCAGCGAATCATGGGTTATGAAGAAAAGGCAGGTCAGCGGACATGAGGAGTGTCAGATCAGCCATGATCCTATTGAAATGTGAAGAAGTCTCGAGGGGCTGAATGGCCTAGTCGTGTTACTCTTTGTCACAGCCTCATGGTCTTACAATGGACAATGTGGTGAGATGGTGAGAACAAAGACGTGGTCAAAGAGATGGGAGGATGTCCAGGAGGATTTCAGGAAAAAAGCAGTGAGAGATCTTACAAATGAAGAGTCCTAGTGATTGCAGGCACTGTTGAGAGTGATGGAGCAAAGATAAAAGGAAGTGTCTGAGAGAATAGGAAAGCCCAAAGGAGAAACAGAGAAGCATATGAACGGAGCTTGTGTGTGTCTGGAACCTGTGTTTGAATTTAATCTGACCAAGTGTTACTCATGTAAAGGTAAAGTTTCCAACTGCTTTTGACGGGAGCCTTCAAACATTTGCTCATTCAGAGGAACCAAGTAACTCTCTTAGCTTGACAGTAAGGACGGCAAGCATGACAGCAAGAGGCCAGAATTAGAGTGCTCAGAGATATCAGAGCCCCAAGGATGTTACAGAGATGAGGGCATGGGCATGTTTAAAATCAAGGATCAAACTTGTGGAATGGAGGTTAACTGGAAGCTAATGTTGGCCAGGAAGCTTTGGGATCATGGGTGAACAGGGCTTCATGTGATTGAGGACACAGGCAGCAGAATACTCAATGACATCAGGTTTACAGGGAGTGGGAGGTCAGTGGTTGGCCAAAGGCGTGGTATGGGTGTTCACCGTAAATTGGCTGATATCATCTCTCTCGATCACATACAAGTGTGTCAGAGGAAGCATCCCAACTTCTGTCCCCATTAACATCTGAAGCAAAATGTTGAAAGTGTTACAAGAACATCTTAGGCATGGAGTCGGAGGAGAATTTGAGGCTTTATAAAATTAGTTTGTTTGTAACATCAGTCCTGCTGCTGATTTCCATTGACCACCTAAGTTCATTTCCATTTTTATTAAATCGGATTCTAATATATTTCTACTGGCACTGAATCCCACAACAATGTCTATATTCTTTGAAAACTCTAAATCAATGACCTTCCTTCATATAATTTTGTTTACCTGTGTATTCAATTTCAATTCTGCATGATTTTTAAGTACTGACGGGCAACAGCAAGGCAGGAAAACAAGATGCACAGACTGGATGGGGGCTGCCATTTGGATACGTTGGGAAGGGGAGATTGAAGCCTCCACAAGGCACTTATTTTGACACACTGCTAAATTGTGAAGGGGAGGGGCACATGCAGTTAGCTGGTTGGCTGATTTGCGATGCAGAGTGATGCCAACAGCATGAACGACTCTCCTCCTCAACCTCTCCCCTTGCCCGAGGTTGTGGTGACCCTCAGGTTAAACCACCACCCGTCATCTCTCTCTCTCTCTCTGCAAGGAGAGAGCAGCCCTATGTTCTGCGAGAACTATGGAGATTTACCTGGCTCAGTACTCGGGCTTGGTTGAGCAATGAGGCCAAACTGAGTGACATTGCGGGCACAGAAGAGGGACTGAGACTCTGATATGGAGTCATCGTTGAACAGGACCTGTGAGCACCGCAGGAGTCTGAAGTGATTTTCCTCATGGTTTGAGGGCGACAGGGACAGGGAATCATGGAATCCCTACTGACCCTCCAAGAAGCATCCCACCCAGACCCCTCCCCCTTCCTTATAATCCTGCATTTGCCATGGCTACACATCCCTAGAACTACAGGTAATTTAGCCAATGGCCAACCTGCACATCTTTGAACTGTGGGAGGAAACCCACACAGACACAGGGATAATATGCAAATTCCACCCAAACAACACCCGAGGGTTGAATCGAACCCGGATCCCCGGCACTGTGAGACAGGAGTGCTAACCACTGAGCCACCGTGCTGCCTGTTGGTTAGGGGCCCCTGAACTGAGCACAGTAGCTCCTTGGGAGGAGGAACGTAAGTTTGAGCTCACACCTAGGAACAAAGGCCTATCCTGAGATAAAGAAGGGTGCATGGGAGAAATCATAAACCCCTGCGCCAACAGCTTTGCACATGGCAAACGGAAAGAGAAATTGCTGGAGAAACTCAGCAGATCTGGCAGCATCTGTGGAGAGAGAAATCAGAGTCAATGTTTTGAGTCCAGCAGCCAGTGGTTATGAAGCATTAAACCTGGCGGTCTCTAAACAGTGCCTCACGATTGTGAACAACGTTTTAATTGCTAACAACAAAAAAGAAGTTGGTGATAATTGCAGCATTCAAAATTTAACCTATTTGTTTATAATTGGAAAAAATAACTTAAATTGAGATGAAAAAAGATGTAGTGGCTTTCTGACTCCCACGTTTCTCCAAAGAGTATTTACAATCAGGAAGTTTACATTCATTATCGGCATGAAAACCCACCTAATTACCCAATAATGTTCATATGATACAGTAACCATCAACATAAGGCAGGCGACTGGCAATTCATTTCTGAAGAACACTCCATTTGCTGCAAGGATAGCCTTTTCTTGAAGCTTTATTCACTGTCCCTCATGTGAAAAACACAATTCACATCATTGGTGTATCCAGGTTGATGCGGACAATGTGTTCAAAGTCATGAATTTTGTCCAAGTCATATTTTTGATGTGTCTGCCCTTGGGTTCAAGTCATTTTCAGGAATAAGCCAAAATGCTAAAAGCTGAAGAAATATGTCCCAGCAGTAGACGGCATAATCAGAATTCGGAAAATATCAATGACAGCCCCAGTTTGAAAAGAACAAGGTCGAGTCCAGGTTTTTCAAAGGAGGCGAGGCAACACAATTAAAAACCTTTGGAATCTTATTTTCAAGGCATTCAAATCCTCCTGTGGGGGAGCCCAATCCCAGGCTGAGGAAATTAAAATCCTTCCCAGTTTTAAAATTCTCAGTGTCAGCTTGTCAGGAGTGCTGCAAATCATTTGTCCATGAGAATGTACAAATTCTGAGCAGTAGTCAAATATTCAGCACCTCAGATCTGCTCTGTCTTTTGATCAAGTCATGACTGATTTGACTACAGCCTCAACCCCACCCTCCTGTCTATCCCATCCGCCGTACCCTTTGATTGTCCTGTTAATCTCAATCAAACTCAGCCTTCAATATATTCAGCAGCCCAGCCTTTGCTGCCCTTTGACCAAGTGTTGCACAGACCCAGAGCCCTCTGATAGGAAAAACAGAGACCTCCACATCTCCATCTTAACCGGGACACCCTTATTTTTAAATGAGCCCTCTCGTTTGAGTTTCTCTCAAAGAAGAAACACCATCTTAGCATCCGTGCCCCTCAAGTTCCCTCAGGATCTTCAATGCTTCAATACGACCGCCACCTCGTTTTAAACGCAAGTGGAAACAAGCCTAGCCTGTCTCATCTCTCCTCCCAGATCACTCGCCCATCCTAGGTGTCAATCTAGTGAGACTCCTCTGAATCACCTCTGACACATTTGCATTCTTCCTTCAATATGCAGTTTGAACTTTCCCTTTGGAAACATAGAAAATATGGTCAGGAGTAGGCCATTGGGCCCTTTCAGCCTGCTTCACCATTCAATATGATCTTGGCCGATCATTCAACTCAGTACCCTGCTCACACTTTCACTCCGTTACCTTTGATTCCTTTAGTTCTGAGAACTATATCCACCTCAAACTCCTCAATGTTTTGGCCTCAACCACATTCTGTGGCAGAGAATTCGACAGGCTCAACACTCTCCGGGTATCGAAATTTCTCCTCATCTCTGTCCTGAAAGACTTAGCCCTTATCCCAAGACTGTCCTAGACTTGCCCTGGTCATTGAAATATTGTATTAAATGAGTGCAAGTTGGGAGAAAGATACAAAGCCTTGGCAAACATGTCTTTCTTTAGCTATACTCAAGCTCTGTGTGACCAAACTACTGTTAATATTTTGAGTCAATGTCCATTTGGATGACTCCTCTACGACTTGGTACATCTGTGAATGCCCAAGCTGTCCTTGAGCTTTGTCCAATACAACTCATCACTGCTGTGACGGCACAGTGCATTCACTAGAGATCTATTCTGTGCTGTTTCTCTTACAGTGGTGTAGGAATGACTGCTTTGGAAGCAGTGAGTAAACAGCTTTGAACTCCCTGAGTGTTTTTTAAAAATTTGACAAAAGAAGCTGAGTGCATAGAATCAGGCTCACACAGACCCAGGGTTTTCATGGATAACAAGGTGTAGAGCTAGATGAACACAGCAGGCCAAGCAGCATCATAGGAGCAGGACTGACGTTTCGGGCCTAGACACTTCATCAGAAACCAAAACGTCAGCCTTCCTGCTCCTATGATGCTGCTTGGCCTGCTGTGTTCATCCAGCTCTACACCTTGTTATCTCAGATTCTCCAGCATCTGCAGTTCTTACTATCTCTGATACAATTTTAACCCCAGGGTTTTCATTTTGCTTTCATTTGGAGTTTGGAACTGGCTGTTGAAATGATTGATACAGCTCTCTCTGCTGCAGCAAAAAGCTTCAATTCTCTCTCTGCTGCTGGATGGCATCTTTCAGTGTTCCTTTCTCCTGATCTGGAGCAGATATAGCACATGAAACTCTGTTTTGCTGAATCTGCCTTTGCCAAGGGCGCATCTGTGGGATACGAAAACAGAAATTGCTGGAAAAACTCAGCAGGTCTGGCAGCATCTGTGGAGAGAAATCAGAGTTCATGTTTCGGGTCGAGTGACCCTTCCTCAGAACTTACATGTGGGATGTTGCTGTATTGGAACAGTTGATTAGTAGTAAAATAATATTGTATTTTATGAGGTATTTCAGTAGAGTTGAAGTTATGCCAATTCCTCCTATTTTGTATTTTTACCATGTTCGAAGAGTAAGGTGTGTGTTTTGCTTAAAGCCTAGTACTGGAGCAATCGAAACCACATCTGGAACACAGCGCCTTATATGTAGCTATAAATAAAATAAAAAGTGAGGGTTTGGGCTATCTCCTTGATACATTTTGAGGGGGTTTGGTCTGATCCCTAACACTGCAATAACTAGGAAAAAGATACCTGCTGTCGTCTTCTAACACTGAAGCTTTGCACAGCAAATATACCTGGAGTTGTGCTTGATTTGTAGCTTGGAATTCATCTTTACAGGAATATTTTAAACTATTCCAGAGAGATTTTACTTAATTGAATTATTTCAGCGTTCATTTCCATTCCCGGATGAGTATTTCTTATACTCTTAAACCAATTATTAAAATACACTTGTGAAGAACACAACCAGTTTTGGACTGCTGTCACATCCAGCTTAACATGCTGACTCATAGCTAATTGAAATTGAGCATCTTCACAAATATTTCACATCCAGATGTCCCTGAGGAACAGGTTTGATTTATGATATTTTTTTGAAATGGTAACCAAGGACCAAGGAGTCCCATGGAGCACACTATAAATCCTGCAGCAATGCTGAATGGATCAAAACAGGATTTACTTTAAAACAAGAGCTGTTTCTGCTTCTCTAACATTTTCACTCTGGTCATGCAATGTATTTCGGATGTTGCAGACTCCGGAAGTGAAGGTGACTTTTCTTCACATACCTACCAATCTACACACTGTAGCCAAGCCAAGAAACTCAGCCACTGCAGAAAGACTCAAGTGCTTGGATGCAATGTGGTGTAACATGAAAGACAATGAGACATGTCTCTCCTGGTTAGAATCATAGAATCCTTACCATGTGGAAGCAGACCATTCGGCCCATTGAGTCCACACTGACCCTCCGAAGAGCATCCCACCCAGACATACCTCTCCCCAACCTATCCCTGTAACCTGGCATTTCCAATGGCTAATCCACCTAGTCTTCACATCCCTGGATGCTATGGGCAATTTAGCATGACCATTCCACCTCACCTGCACATCTTTGGAATATGGGAGGAAACTGGAGCACCTGAAGGAAACCCACGCAGACACAGCGAGAACATGCAAACTCCACACAAACTGTTGCCAGAGGGTGGAATTGAACCTGGATTCCTGGCACTGCGAGGCAGCAGTGCTAACCACTGAGCCACCATGTCGCCTATGGTTGGAGCCATTTTGGTTTGAATAGAGGACACAGCAGGGAAATTTGACAGGCAGACATCCAATAAAGTAGGACTTACTTTCCTACAACACCTTTGAAGACCACAGGGTATCCCAAATTGCTTGGCTGCAGGTGAAGAACCTTGAAAGTGTTGTCACTGTCCTAATAAACTAATGCATTCACGTGGACCATTTCCCGAACACCAGGCTTCTCAATAATGCGTTGGCACCAATTAACACACTTGAGCAGTGTTGGAACAGGGGGAAATTGTGCAGGAAGCTCCCACAAATGATTTGACCTACATGACGGGACCATTTATGTTCCCTTGGTTGAGGGATGACCTAAAGCATGGCATCAGGAGAAGTGCCTTGTTTCTCATTGGCTCTGAGAATGCAGTCAGCATCTCAGTGAAATATCTCAACCAAAAAGCAGCCCTGCCGTGCTATCACACGAGGGGAGGTGATGGCATAGTGTAATATCACTGGGCTACGAATCCACAACCTCTAGTTAATGCCCTGGAGACAGGATTAGAATCCTACCACAGTAGATGGGGAAATTTGAATTCTGTAAAAATCTGGAGTTGCAAGTCCCTCCAATGGTAATCATGTAACGAGTGTTAACTGTCATAAAAACCTAACTCGGTCATTAACTTAGGGAAGGAAATCCGCATTCATTACCTGGTCTGGACTACATGGGACTTCAGACCCACTGCAATCTGGTTGACTCTTAATCATTAGGAGTGAGCAAGAAATGCTTGCTTAGCTAGTGGTACCCACATCCTGTGAACGATGAAAAAAAAAAGTCCTCTAAGATCTAATTTGCCAGCACAATCCACTTAATGGCCATTGATCCTTCACAGTCTGCTCCTGCTCCTACTTTAGAACATAGAACATAGCTGTACAGCACACAAATGGGCCCACCAGTCCACAATGTTGTGCCGAACATGACACCAATTAAACTAACTCCTTCCGCCTGCCCTTGGTCCATATCCCTCCATTCCTTGTATATTCAGGTGCTTATCTAAAAGTCTCTTAAATGTCCTTATCGTATCTGGCTCCACTGCCACCCCTGGCAGTGTGTTCCATACTCCTACTACTGTGTGTGTGTAAAAAACCTGCCCCTCACATCTCCTTCGAACTTTATGGAACTTAAGTTCTTGTGTCAGAGTTTGTGCTAAGGACAAACAAAATTAATGTTTGGTTACCTCTTCTTCAAAGTGTTCGTAAATCTCAAGTTTGTTACCTCGTGTGTAAATATTGCTCCAGTGGAGTTTAAAGCAGCAATGCCTCTTCGAGTACATGACAAAAATCTTATTCCAAAGCCTACAAGGTCAGTGAGACAACTGTATGTGGTTTGGTGGGGTGGGGTGTGTGAAATCTATCAACAGAGGACATATCAGAACTGTGTCTGTGGATTCACTGGGATGAAATGAAAGATCGGAGAGTGTAGCCGCAATGAGATTTTACCAAACGTCTGAGGCAGGGAAAGCTATGGAGAGGATTGAATGCAGTATTGAAAATCTTGAAAAGGTTGAGAGAATAAACCGTGAAAAGGTTATTCCCACTGTTATTGGAACAGAATCTGGTTGTGGCACTCAACAGGTCTGTCAGCATCTGTGGAGACACGTGGAGAATGAACTTTTTGGAGCTGCACACGACTTCTGTGGAATTGATGGCCAGACACTGTTCGGTTGACTGTTACCAAAGGGTCATTACAGGAACCTTATCAGGGTGCAATGTAAAGCAAGAGAAGAATGAGGACGGAGAGGAGGAGATGGAAATACATGACCATGAGTGGTCAATCAATCACAACATTTCCAAGGGAGCTATCTAAAAGCTGAGAACCTAGTATATACAAGAAGGAGCACACACCACAGTTGTTACAACCAATATGACAAAGGCTGATCTTTTACTTCAGCTCCACTTGTCCACCCAATTATGATCCCTTGATTTCTTTAGTGTCCAAAAATCTATCAATCTCTGTCTTGAGTATACTCAATGACTGAGCAACTACTGCTCTCTGGGATGGACAGTTCCCTTGGTTCACAACCCGCTGAGTGAAAAAGGTTCTTCTCACCTCAGTCTGGAATGGGTGACCTTTTCTTCTGAGATTGTGACCCATGGTTTGGGACTGTTGAGCCAAGGTAAACACCCCTTCAGAGGTGATCAAATGGTTAGCACTGCTGCCTCACAGCATCACGGACCTGGGTTCAATTCCACCCTCGGGCAACTGTCTGTGTGGAGTTTGCACGTTCTCCCCGTGTCTGTGTGGATTTCCTCCAGGTGCTCCGGTTTCCTCCCGCAGTCCAAAGATGTGCAGGCTAGGTGGATTGGCCATGCTAAATTGCCTGTAGTGTTCAGGGATGTGTAGATTAGGTGGGTTATAGGGGGATGGGTCTGGGTGGTAAGCTCTGTGGGTCGACGTGGATTTGTTGGGCCGAAGGATTTGTTTCCACACTGTAGGGATTCTGTGAGTTGTTGTTTTAATATGATCACTTCGAAGTTCTTGAAAATACAGGCCTGTGGACTTCTGAATGGACCTCTCAAGTTTCAAATCTAATGTTGCTTCTCGGACACCTTCTTTGCAGCCATAACTTGTATTCCTCACTCTGTTCAATTACCCTGTGATCGTTTCATGTTATGATCTGCCCGTACTGCGTGCAAAACAAAACTTTTCACTGTACTTAGGTACATGCGACGACAATAAATCAAATTTGGTCTTACTCCATGACTCCCCACCTTCTCACCTTCAGGCCATCTTTGTGAACTTGTATGACATGACCTGCAAGGCAACTGTTTCTCTCTTTCCATGAACAGGCTGAAACATTTTGCCAATGCAACCCCTCAGCGTGGTCTCATCAAATCCCTTTCAGTTTGAGCATAACTCCGTTAAACCTGAACTCCAATGCATTGTAATAGTTGAAAATGTACCATCTGCCTTCCTAATTGCTTGGGCTGCCTCCAAAAACACAGAAAAGTAGTCAGCAAATGTCATCTCAATCAAGTGGAACAAGCTCTTACAGACGCATTCAATAAGGAGGAGTTCTTTGAACAAAACAAAACAAAAAATCTATATTTTTCCAAGCTAGAAGGGTCCAATGATGAGGTGAGAGTAAGAGGAACAGAGTCTCCTGTTGAGAAGGAAACTGCCTGCTTTCCAATCTACCTGATCTTTGATTCCCAGCACTGTAATGGATCTGGATCCTGAACAAGTTGACAGAATGACTGTGAGATTAAATTCAGTTCTGAAATGTTAACTATGATTTCTCTCCACTGATGCTAACAGGCCTGTTGAGCTTTCCCAGCGATTTCTGTTTTACTTTCTGACTTCCTGCATCTGCAGCTCTTTGAGTTTTTATTTTATTGTTTGAGATAAAGTTTGCCTGCTTTTGGAATGGTCCAAGTGGACCAACTGCAATAAACAGCATTTACATAGCCTCTTCAATGCAGAGAAACATCCCAAGGCGCTTCGCAGGCACATTATCAAACAGAATTTCGTGCCGAACCACATCAACAGATGTCAGTGATTGCTAGGAGATGTAGATTTCAAGGAGCATCTTGAAGGAGGAGGTTGTGAGGTTGACAGTCAGAGAGGTTTAAGGAGGGCATTCCAAAGCTTGGGGCATTGTCAAGTCAAGGCACAACAGCCAAAAGTGGAGTCATAACTAAAATTGTGGATGTTTCAGGTGGGCAGAATTAGAGCATCTCATCAGAATGAAGGAATGGAGTAGGTTTCAGAGATAGGGATGGGCGAGATGATAGAAATACTTGCTTTGTTTTTTTTCCTTGACAGAGATAAACAAGGTTTTTAACTAGTTCATACCATGCATGTTCCCTCTTCAAAGACAACAAGGTCTGATTCTTTTATCTCCTGTTATGGTTAAATTGATAAACAAAGTAAAAATGCAATTAAAACTCAAATGTCAATTATATTTTAATTGAAAAATCAGTCGGCATGTCTAATTAAAGATGACAGACACTAGATGATATGCATGAATGCTTAGATTAGCAATAAAAGATTAATAGCTCATAAAACATCATTAATTGCCAGATTACGCTGAAGAAGTATATTGTTATTGAAGTGTAATTCAGTGATTCTGAGAGAGATACTCAAAGTTTAATTTTTTTATAAATCAGAACCCAAAGCATTCCGCAGTGAAGGATAATGGATATATAAAGGCACTGCTTGGGTATGTCTTGATCTGCTTTGTCTGAAGAAAAATGATACCAGACCTGAAATGTTAACTCTCTCCACAGACCTGCTGAGTTTCTCTGTTGTCCTGTGCCTTGTTTGCTTTGTCATTTGTCCTGTTGTAACCTCTCATGGAAATTTTCTTGTCTTTACCTTCACCTCTTGTCAAGGTCGAGAATAAAAAGCCGCAGGTCCCTCCCCACCACCACCACAGTGCACCCTCTGCCTCCCCAACCCAACAATACGCACCACCCACCCCACCGCGACACGGAATAAAATTCTGGTGGCTCTGTCTGCTGACTGGAATGTGTTCTGCAATTGCAGCCTCCAAGGCCTTCCACAGCACAACAGAATGCCAGACACACCTCTCCCTCTGAACCAGTTATTGTACTCACAAGCAAAACAAAAGGACGAGGGTGAGGGATGCAATATGGTGGTATAATGGGAATGTCACTGGGCTAGCAAACCAGTAGCCCAGGAATGTGTATAAATCCCACCATGGCAACTGGTAGAGACCACAAATACTTGCTTTTATTTTTTTCAACAGAGACAAGCAGGGCTTTTAAGCAATGATTATCATCTCCCGTTATGGTTAAACTGATAAACTGGCGGCTGGTAAAACTTGTGTTCAATCAATAATTAATTACAATAAATTATTAATAGTTCTGGAATATGAAGCTGGATTCAGGGATGGGGACTATCGATTGTCATTAGAACTCACACGGTTCAATGCATAAGGGCGTAAGAACACAAAAAGTAGAAATGACCCATCGAGCCTGCTCAACCATTCAGTGAGTTCATGGCTGATCTTTTCATGGACTCACTCCACTGATGTCCTTCAGGGAAAGAAATCTGTTTCTCTGACTGGACTGGCCTACATGTGATCCCAGACCCATAGCAATGTGGTTGACCTGTCACTGCCCCCTGAAACAAGTCCATCAGTTCATGGGAAATTAGAGACAGGCAACCAATGATGGACTTGCCCCTGATTCACACATCCCATGAAATAATTAAGAAAATGAAAACCAAAGGGTGAACGGTTTTGAAATATCATGAGTTTGGCAATGAAGCTACATCAACGGTCCCTTAGCCTCAGTGGGTGCCCCAGGCCAGAGACAGAGAGAGAGAGAAAAAAACATGGGGTCTTATTCTGTTTCCTAGCCCGTTTCCCCACCACTGCTAACCAATCAACCACAGCCCCACTCCCTGCCAACACCCACCTCGCCCCCAGAACCCTCCCCACATCCCCACCAATCATGCATGTTATTCTCCACCCGCTTTCTGGATTCACCCATTAGTTCACCTCACATCATAGAAAGATCCAGGGGAAAACAAAACACCAAGCCCACTCCTCATTGACATGGACCAGAAACCCAGGCAAAATTAAATTTTCAATTGTTGACTACTTATCCAAAGCCTGGGTCCCCTCATCAGCGATGGTTGTTTTTGGAGGTGGGAGAAGGTGTGATGATACTATGGCTTTAAGAGGTTATTTTGCTTTTTTTTTGAGAGAGATTGAATGAGACGTGCCAACCACTGTGTAAGAAGGCCAACTGCTTGTGAGGGCTTGATCTTTTTTTTAATTTGAACAATAGAAACAGCCTAAATGGGTCTGGTCAAGCTTTCACAGAACCAGGGTTTATAGTTTCTTCGTTTTCAGAAGCAGTTGTTGCTGGGTCTGTTGCTGCAGTTCGTCTCTCCCTGCTACACTCTTTCTCAGAGTTTTCTCTTGATGTACTTTTCCTCCTGGGCTGCTAGATGTGAGACAATCTGTTTTTTGAATTTGCCTTTTGCCAAGGGTGTGTGTATGGGATGTTACATTAGAATAGTTACTGTTTAGTAGCTAACTAATTTTTGATTCTGTTAAGTTTCCAGTGGAGTTACAGCTGAGCAAATTTTTTTTCTTTATTCTTTCTTTTGTTATATTTTAACCATAGTGTATGATTAAATTGTGTTTTGGTTAATGTCAAGAAGTTTAACCAGTCAAATTGCATCTGGAATGCAACTTTTTACATATCTTTAAAGTAAGAAAAGGTTAGGGTCCAGGCTACCTTCTTAATATATTTTGAGAGGTTTTGTCTGGTCCATAACAAAGGGGCAAAGTGGAGAAAGAGGTTGGGCCAGGAAGTGGGGCCAAAAGGCAGGAAGGATGTGAGTTTGGGGGAATGTTGCAGAAAGAGCGAGATAAGTGTGGGCAATGTGGAGCCATCAGCCATGGGACACCATCGAGGAAGAGGTTGGGAGGAGGTCAGTTTGAAATGACCTGGCACAGGGCATATGTCCTTGAGGGAGGATTTTGAGAAGGAGAGGTTGGACATGAGTAGGCACTCTAATTTTAATCATCTCACACTCCATCAGTCAGCATACAAAGTGTGTAAGACAAGTTTGGACAAAGCAATCTGGCTTGAGATACCTGCCCAATTAGAGCCATTTTACATTCTCATTGGACAATGATCTGTTGCCCTTGGCGATGAGCACTATCAGGTTGAGCCACACTTCCTTCCTCTCTCCGGCCCTGACCCACCTTCAATTCAGCGCTGACCTAAGTGTTTTAAAGATTGAGTGAAACCGCTCCAAGACTGAAGATAAGAATTTAATAACAATTCAATCACAACTTCCAACAATGCACATTATAAAGCTTTGTAAAATCACGAGGGGTATAGATCAGGTGAATGGCAGGTGTCTTTTTATAGAGTGGGGGATTTCAAGAGTGGGGACCAATTTATAAGGTGAGAGGAGAAAGATTTACAAAAAACATGAGGGGCAAATTCTTCTTTACAGAGAGTAGTTTGTGTGTGGAATGAAATTCCAGAGGAAGTGGTGGATGTGGATACAGTTACAACAGTTTTTAAAATATTTAGATAAGTACATGAATAAGAAATGTATGAAGGAATATGGGCCAACACAGGCAGTTGGGACTAGATTAATCTGGGAACATGGTTGGCATGGACTGTTTGGAACAAAGGGTCTGTTTCCATGCTGTATGACTCTATGACTCTTACATCACAGCCTCAGGACACTCTGAAGAACTTCAGTGATAATGAGGTAACAAGGTGGAGAGCTGGATGAACACAGCAGGCCAAGCAGCATCAGAGGAGTAGGGTCTGGACCATTTTTCAGTGATAATGAAATGTTTTTGAAGTGAAAGTCGCTATTGTGATGTGCATGGCAAGCCCACAAAAAGCCTTGAGGTCAGGGTTCGACCACATCCCTGTTCTACTGATGTTTTCTGGCAGCAAAGTGTTGGCTGATGCTGAGTAAAATTCGCTGTGGGTGCAAATTGGCTGCCACATCTCCTACATTACAATAGTGACCAGGCTTCAAAATGTACTTCAACAGCTAGAACTCATTCTGGGATATCCTAGGGTCATGGAAGGTGTGACATAAATGCAAGTCTTGTACTATATGTTTGTAAATCCCACTTCTGAGCATTATCAGTCTTCCTAGGCATGCACATCCACATCTGTAAGAATTCATTCATTTGAAACAATCTGTCCACCCTTCGCTCTCATAAATTAATATTTGTGCTCACAGGGTACAAAAATTTTCATTGTAATAAACACTTGACCGTTAGCATATCTCCCTTCTTCAAAGGTTTGGCCTTAGCAGTGATCAGAAGGTTAAAAAATAGGATTGTAACTCTGTGGATATTCTTGGTCCTACATTGTCAGAAGAATGATATTAACTGGATCACCTTATCAAAGCACTGACACAAGTATGATGGGCCAGATAGCTTCCTTCTCTTCTGTATCATTCTCTGATTCTCCCTCCCCAGTTACGGATGCAGAAATAATCTGAAGCGTGAAACAAGAGGTTATCTCTTCGCGTAAGGTGTAACGTGATGAATCTAACCTGCACTTGTGTTCTCTTCCCCTGACAGACTCCACTGCCCATGAACATCACAGCCTTTTACAACTACGATCAGCCACTGGTTGGGTACTGCAAAGCACATCAGACTCTTCACATACACAAGCGGTACGAGACCCCTCGGCAGGAGGAACTGGAATCCAGCAATGTGGAACCAGCGATGAGTCGGAACGTCATTAGCACAGTGGCTCGCTCAGCTATACCGAACATACATCTTGAACCACCTCACTCACCATAGAAAGATACCTCGCTGGTCGATTGACACTTGGGGGCAAAATGTTCCAGTCTGGAAGAACAAAAAAAGATAAAGGAGGATAAAGACAAATGAATTTAAATGGTCCTCGCTGAGTTTTAGGTAAAAAATACAACTCTGAACTATTTGTGGCCATTAAAAAAAAAATCACAACAGCTAAACTTCAGAGATTTGACATCCTCCTGATTTTCTGTGCTTTGGTATTTGATGATGTAAATATAAGACTCTGCTCATGATGTTCTTAAGAAAATAAACTAAAAACTGTAAAGGATGGGTCAACTATTTTCATAGTCATGCTTTCCCCAACAAGGGGTGATTAGTTGTAAAATGAAAAGCCTAATTTTCAATGTTTGAGTTGGGCTATGTTTCTCCAGAGCAATACTTGGAATATCATCGATTTTAGCCAAAAAAAAAGCTTAAGTGCTGTCGGTGAAATTGGAGATTCTGTGACAAACATTTGTCTAGTGAATGACCAAGTGGCCAACTTCAGTATGAAGATGGCCAGGGAGTGTATGAAGGTGAGGGAGTCAGATTATTTCAGATTCTCATATCACATGTCATGTTAAATGAGGCCAAATGTGATGAGTGGCTTGTTATTTCTGAATGAATGTTAAATACATTTCAACAGGTCAAATTTACAACTTCTTTTCCATGTGGGCACAATTGCAACATTTAAAAGACATTTGGATAAGTACATGAATAGGAAAGATGTGGAGGGATATGGGCCAGGAGCAGGCACGTGGAACAAGTTTAGTTTGGGATTATGTTTGGCATGGACTGGTTGGACCGAAGGGTCTGTTTCCATGTTGTATGACTCTTTAACCAACCTGGCAAGGTTTGACAATAACCCATTTCAACAACACACCATACAATGATGACAGCAACTCTTCCCTGTCATGGTCACTTCATACATATGTGGGAAGGACATCTGATGTTCATTTCAAAGGAGGTGGTTTCAATAGATCGGCCATCACACAGCAGGGTGGTCATCTGGCCCACCACAGCCATGTTTTGCACATTACTTAATGAGTGAATCAGACAAGTGCTTTACTCTTGGCTGTAAAGAAGAGTTCCAGACCTGCGATTTTTTTTTTCTGCTGACTTTTCAAAGCAACAGCAAGGTTAAAATGTCTTGTGCTTTATTTTTCCCAGAATGATTTAAATTGCTATTTTGGGAATGTGAAAGAGGAGCAAATGGACGATGTGCCTGATTGACTTTTGTGTATTGGTTTTCTGCTCATACACCCAATTACCATTTGGAGAATGTCTAACAGAAATCATTCTCTGAGGAACAGATAAAGTCACCATTGTCCCAGAGGACCATTGGGCTGCTCTCTCATTGGACAGAGATGAGTGGTGTTGCGTTTAACCTGAGGGTCACCATACGACAGGCATGTAACAAGAATGAGAAGGCAGACCCCCTCATGGTCATCTCAGTCAGTCTGGGAATTGAACCCACGTTTTGGTGTCACTCTGCACAATAAACCTCCTGTCCGGCCAATTGAACTAACCAAATCCCCCTCCCTAATATGTACCAAGTAGACAAACAGAAAATGTGCTCAGTACTCATCAGACTTGGCAATGAAGAGAGCAATGGAATTAGCATTTCAAGCTGATGACTTATCATTGAAAATGTTAGACCAGTTTTTAGAAAGAAGAGGAGCAGGGGAAAGAGGAGGAAAGGACACCAGCAATGTTTCGTCACAGGCTGGAAGGCAGGTGGGATTAACTGATGGAAGGGCAAATGGTGCAAGGCAGAAGGAATTGGCAATGTACAAGTGGAGAAACAAAAGATGGGCCCAGAGAAGCTGGAGCCTGCAATGGCAGAACCATGACTAGCATTCACTAACCAAAACAACTGCTCCCACCTTGTTGGACCGCAATGTTGATAATGTGGAAAAAGAATAAAGATCTATGAAAGAACACAGAAAAGACCATAAGATATAGAATTAGGCCATTCAGCCTGTTCCACTATTGGATCATGGCTGCCTTGAGAATGCCAAGACATTCTCCTGCCTTCTTCCCATAACCTTTGATCCTCTTACTAATCAAGTACCTAACTATTTCTGTCTTGATGACTTGGCCTCCACAGCCCTCTGCAGCATTGAGTTCCACACATTAGCCACCCTCTGGCTATAGAAATTCCCCCTCAGGTCTTATTCTAAAGGGTTGTCCCTTCACTCTTGAGGCTATGCCCTCGGGTCCTTGTCTCTCTGATGAGTGGAAACATCTCCTCCATGTCCACCAAATCCTGGCCTCTCAGCATTCTTTAAGTTTCAATGAGATCCTCCCTCATCCATTTAAACTCCATCCAGTATAGACCCAGTCCTTATGTAACAAATCCTTCATCCACAGGATCATTCCTGTAAACCTGAAAGAAATTGTTGAAATGCTTGAAGAAGTATCATTACCTTCATCACAATCAATCAAATACACTTTCTGCCCTGCACCATGGTTGTCACATAGTGTAATGATTATGGAATTGTTGACTAATCAGAGTAATCAATACCCAACCACTAGATCGTCACAGACCCAGAAGTGAAAGCAGAAAGTCTGCATTGGTGGAGAGCTTTTGAAATCAATGGTACAAATGGACCGTTTCCGCCTGGACAATGCCATATGTTAACTTACATTACCTCCAACTGCTTATTGAAGAGTCTAGAATAAAGCAATTAAATTTCCACCTGCATGAGTCAATCCAAACTACTTTCACCTTCTCTCAAGGGATCCTATTCCACCAGTTGAAAACTTGAAGGTAAGTTTATTTCAGCTGATCGGTTTTAAACTGGTTTCCCTTCAACTGAAGCCTGGCTTCTAGAGAAGGTGCATCATGTTGGCAATCGCAAGTCCCTTTGGAATTCTAGAATGTGCAATCGTATTACTTCTCATCTTTCTTACTCCAGTGAGAATTTGACTAAATTATATCACAGCTCAGAAACCAATCGCACTATCTAACCTGACTACTCTTGTTGGAAAAGCACCCAGTCTCCACTTGATGTCTATTGCATTGGGCAACTATTAATTAAGGTGATTGGGACTGTGTTGCAGTGCTGTTAATTATAGTGATTTCAATCCTGCCTGTTCTACTGCATCAATACTCTCCAGCAGGGGTATTCTGAACACACAATTGTTTTACAATATGGCTTTGGCTGACATGCAACTACCACATGCCACAAACATGCCGTTCACTAGATTTGTCACAGCACCTTTATCCAACATGATGAGGTTTATCTTCAATAAAAATGTGGAATTTAGATATTAATTAATGGTTGTGAATCGATTGTCAGAAAAAAAAGCGTCTAGTTCACAAATGCCCTCCAGGGAAGAAACTGCCATCCAGGATGTACTGGCACTGGAGGGGATGCAAAGGAGGTTCACTAGGTTGATTCCGGAGTTGAGGGGGTTGGCTTATGAGGAGAGACTGAGTAGATTGGGATTATATTCATTGGAATTCAGAAGATTGAGGGGGGATCTTATAGAAACATATAAAATTATGAAGGGAATAGATAAGATAGAAGTAGAGAGGATGTTTCCACTGGCAGGTGAAGCTCGGACAAGAGGGCATAGCCTCAAGATTAGAGGGAGCAGATTTAGGACTGAATTGAGAAGGAATTTCTTCACCCAGAGGGTTGTTAATCTATGGAATTCCTTGCCCAGTGAAGTAGTTGACACTACTTCAGTAAACATTTTTAAAAAAAAGGTAGATATTTTTTTGAACAATAAAGGAATTAAGGGATACGGTGAGAACGCGGGTAAGTGGATTTGAGTCCACGAAAAGATCAGCCATGATCTTATTGAATGGCTGAGCAGGCTCGAAGGGCCGGACGGCCTACTCCTGCTCCTAGCTCTTATGTTCTCTTATGTTACCTGGTCTGGCCTACATGTGATCAGACCCACAGCAATGTGGTTGAGTTTAATGGCCCTTTGGGCAATTAGGGATGGGCAATAAATGCCAGCTAGCCAGCGACACCTCATCATGTGAATGAATAAAAAAAAATCTCTCATCATTAGCCCAAGTTGGGCACTGTGTTATGCACCAAACTGGAACATCTAAAAGATGGAAAAACATTACTTTTCTTCTCCTTATTGTAATTGAAATTAGAGCACATGAGACTTCACAGATGTTAAGCCCAAAGGACATGTTCTACGTTGTTTCCCCAGACTTCCAGTTTTAACTCCCTGAGATTGTGGAGTCTATCTCTCCAGTCTTTGACCTCACGAGGCCCAGTCACATTATGTTGATGGTCAATGGCTCTAGGAAGGAAATGACATACTCATTGATCACTGCACTGGATCATTCTCATCAGTTAATTACTCAGCCCCTGTCATTAGAGGTCTGATTGATTTTGTGCATCAATTGATTCATCCATTTTTATTCGCTTTGCTTTTGCTCACGTAGTTACAGCTTTGCTCTCTGCATGTTGCTGAGGCTCGGATGCATTCACAGTTAATGCGCTCTGAAATAAACCTTCAATAATGCTTCTGCACCACCCATTAAATACATGTAAGGGTCAAGTGACCACCATAAATAGTGTGGCTCCAGAATCATAACCATTGACAGAAGACTGGTACGTGGGAAAGCCTGCTTTAGTGCCCTTTTGATAATGGTGAAGGGCATCTGGAAATGGAACAGTGCAGACAGAGGCATGAATTTTCCAATGCTCTACTTTTAATACTTTGCACAGAACCATGCACCCAATTAAAAAGCAAGTGTCAGGATAAGCAATGAGGATCATTGTCAACTGGTTTCACATCACCATAAACGTTTGACTGTTAATCACTAAAATGTTGGGATAAACAGTGACTGTACACACACATCTATCTAATATCTCAACACAGATACTTCTCTCAGAAGAGATACATTCGTCAACAAGCATCACTAAAACAAATTATTTGGTCCGCTATCTGTGAAAGCTTCCTGTTAACAGTTCAGCAAGATACATTTCCTCCATTACTATCATACCCACACCTCAATAGCAATAACTCCAAAGCACTTTGGAACTGCACGAAAGGTTCTATTTTTAACAACCACAGATTAACTTTGACTAAGTAAAGACAGCAGAGTCCCAGGAGGACTATATGGGTTGCCCTCTCATTAGAGAGAGACAGCTGGTGGTGAGTTTGACTGAGGGTCACCAAGCCTCAGGCAAGTGGTGAAGTCAAGAAGATGGGACCTTCATGGTAACCTCAGCCAAATGTGGGATTCGGTAGTGTCACTCTGCATCGCAAGTGATTTTAACGAAAGAAGAGTCAAAAAGAAGGATAAAAGAATATCCCCGACTTACAACCCGCAGACTTGTTTCATAGCAACTGAGAAGGATTGTCATGGACTCTGTTCTGTGTTCCTGATCCACAGATTGCTTTTCAGATTTCAGACTCCAAGAACTTTATCTTTCTTCACTGTTATGTGGAATTGCAAGTAATGTAGACTGTGATGCAAAGACGTCAGTCAATGTTGGCAGACTGAGGGAGCAAGGGCTGCACCATCGCGGAAGCCACATTCTACACACAATGCTAAATCAGTGCCCTGTTTCAGGGAGATGGTACAGATTGCATGGCACAACAAGCTGTTCTCCTGCTGAGCTGAGCAGCATTCCTCTCCCTGTCCACATTCATTAATTCATTTGGTGATTCTGGGATCTTGCTGTGTGCAAATCATCTGTGAAATGTGCCTACATTACAACAATAAATGTCCTTTGCATGTAGCCCACTGGGATGTCAGACACTCAGAACACTCTGGGAAAGCAGTCAGGCATCACTCATTACCCGGCTCAATTAATTCGACTCTCCAAGTTAAACATGTTTCTCTCTCCACAGATGCTGCCAATCCTGTCAAGTAACTCCAGCACTCTCTGTTTTTAAAAAGTCTTCCCTCCTTCCTTCAACAGAGTGGTCCTGGTGATGAGGCACGTGATCCTTTAAACCACAGAACCAAGCCACCACAGATACAACAGTTTCAGAAATCATAAAGTTTCAGGACAATGATCTGGGACTATGATGGTGCCACTCGACTGAAGAGAACAGAAAACCCAGACGGCTAATGGATGTAGGGCAGCTCCATTACACTTCCATCAACCACATTGAGGCTAATGACTTGTTCAATCGTAATTAAAATGCCAGTTGGAGTGAGGCCATCACGAATAAGAGCCTGTTCTCTTTTTGGAGTGACAAGCCAACTCATGTGCACAGCAACCATTTCCATAACCATGTGTCTGACAAGCTGGTGAAATCCAAAACCTCGACCTGAGTCCATCCCACCGATTCACAGTAGGTACACTCAGAGGTGTTGGTGGTGTCATTCCTTACAGCACACTGACCATCAAACCCTTCATCAGCTTCCGTATGCATCCCTACCTGATTCCTAGTCACACATCTGCACGCTCACTGCCTCTTCCAATCGATGAGCAAGGACTCTGTTTTGCCAATGCGAGGAGGGGTGGTGATGGGGCGAGTTGGGAAACTGAGTTAAACATACCTGTTTTCTTCATTAACTAAACAGACCTGCTCAAGCTATTCACTGGCTTTCTGGGGCAGTTCAACTTAATGGATCTTAAATTGCTTGTAGGCGTTCAGTTTTATAGATTGAAGGGAGTTATTCAGAATCACTTTGCTTTTATCAGTAGCTGGATACAGCAATTTGACACCTTAATGGACATCTTTGCTTACAATTTCCACACAGGCTGATTGGAGAATTTTCATAGCGAGATATTCTTTGTAGCATTTTATAGCCCTTGCATCACAGCCAAAAAGAAAACAATTTTCTTAAATTCTGCCACACTGATAAATTATATAAACATCGTTGGCCCCTGAATATACGCGAAACCAGTTTGTTCCCACTGGCCTCCAGAACAGAGATATGCTCTTCAATTCTTTATCACATGAACAAGGATGTGGTGTTGAAAGGAGGGAAGGGGCCAGCAGGGGCCATAGGTCTGCAGTCGGGTGGGCTAAGGATTGGGGCAGGAAGTCACCAATGGAGTGGAGAGGGCACCTTGAGATTGGCGGGTGGGGAGAATGATCACAAAGGTCCCTGGAGGAGGTTACAGACTGAGGAGGGGTGAGGACTGTGCCTCATTTCAGCTTTGGGAATTGGGAAGCACATTATCTTGGGATGGATTGGTTGGGTGGAGAAATGGTGGGGAGGGTGGGAAGGGGAGTTGGAGAATGAGGGGAGTACTCCTACCTTGCTTGATCCACAAACAATGCTGAAACAAAATAGCACTAACCTCTTCCGTACCTCCCTTCTGCTGACAGAATTCTCCAGACTGACCGGCCATCAACCAAATCTGAAACACATGCCCTCACGAAAGTACTTAAATGTGGAATCTCTTCCTGGGAGTGGATTTGTCACCCTGCGGCACTCCCTGAACCCATTTTTCAAGCATCCTTTCATGGGAGAATCTTGAATTAGGGGTTACTCTTTGAACATTAAGGGGTCACTCATTCGAGAGAGATAGAGGGAGGATATTTTTCTTTTACAAACAGTCTTAAGGTCTTTGGAACTCTCCCCCTCAAAGGGCAGTGAAAGCAGAGTCCCTTTTAAGGTGGTGGTCGATAGATTCTGAACAAATGAGAGGGGTTGGGGAAGGAGCTGGTGTGTGAAAGGTGTTTCCAACGGCAGAAGGTAATGTGGTATAATCAAGTTTTTGTGAAACGTCTCTTTCCAGTGCCAACAAACTGTTGTTCCTGCCTGAAGAGCCAATGTATAAACCTGTACACTGTGCCACACTGTGAGTTCTGTAGCAATGGAAGTGTGGGGTGGGGTGGGGGCAGTTGAATACAGGAGTGCCAGCTTCTAAAATTAGTTGGCAACATTCGCCCAATAAAGTAACACTCTGCACATCATGTCTTAAAACGAGACGTCAATTAATTTCTTGCCTTCAGCCACTCTTAAACGACCCTGGGGGGGACGGGTTACGAGGTTCTCAGTTAAGTGTTCCCTAAACTCAGCGTTGCTGGGTCAATGTCATTTGATGACATCCCCTCCTTGACAATCCGAGAACTTCAATTCCAAACCCTACCCGCCTCAAACAACCTGAAAGATTTCAGAATGAGTGACTGTGGTTCTGCTTCCCAGCCGACTACTAAAAGAAGATGGAATGCATTGGCACGTTTCACAATGTGGTTGAGAGTCCAGGTCTGATCAATAACACATAGATGACAGCGAGGTGACACGAACGATTAGCAATCCTGACATTAAAAAAAAAGACAATCCATGGGCTGCAGCTCTTCCAAGGTTTTGAATTATGTACCATGATAGAACATGGAAAATCAATGTGCGAAAATGTGGGCCCCACAGGAAATATAAAGAGACAAGGGACAGCAGAAAACTGTACAACATTGTTGTCCGTCTGCCTCAATCCACAAAAATCCCCGTCACTAAAAGAGAAACCATGAGGCTAGAGCGGTGAGAAATGACTGGCAAAAAGGTCACATGATCAACCAGGGGGTATTACAGACACCAGACCCCACCCCCAACCCACGACAAGGGGTGCATTAGAATAAAAAAAATTACTGTAATCTATTTCAGACAGGGGTTTGCCATGAAAGACCTTAGAGGTTTTTCAGTGCTTCTCACGGACAATGGAACAAAATTTGCAAGAGCCCCAGGAACATTCCCCAGAACAATCTACTCCCTCACACACTTAGGGAGTGGTGCAGGGGGAGGCGATGGCCTAGTGGTATTATCGCTGGACTGTTAATCCAGAGACCCAGATAATGTTCTAGGGACCCAGGTTTGAATCCCGCCAAGGCAGATGGTGGAATTTGAATTCAATAACTATTTGGAATTAAGAATCTCATGATGACTGTGAATCCATTCTCGATTGTCAGGAAAAACCCATCTGGTTCACTAATGTCCTTTAGGGAAGGAAACTGCCATCCTTTCCTGGTCTGGCCTACAAGTGACTCCAAACCCACAGCAATGTGGTTGACTCTTAACTGCCCTCTGGGCAACTAGGGATGGGCAATAAACGCTGCCTAGCCAGTGATGCTCTCATCCCGTGAATGAATGAATGAAAAAAGGAACGGATGGCATGGTGAATCAGTGGTAAACACTGCTACCTCACAGTACCTGAGACCCGGGTTCGATTCCAGCCTCTGTGAGGTGTTTGCGCATTCTCCTTGTGTCTGCTCCAGTTTTCTCCCACAGACCAAAGATGTGCATGTTAACTGGGTAGGTCATGGGAAATGCAGGGTTACAGCGATGGGGTGGGTCTGGGTGGAATGTTCTTCAGAGGGTCGGTGTACACTCAATGGGCTGAACATCCTGCTTCCACACTGCAGGGATTCTATGAAATTGCTTCCGACTCAGGGACTTGACATACTCTTCAAATCACTGTTATTCAAACCAAACTAACCACCATCGCAAATTGAGATTGTACGTTGTGAGGCCATTCATTCCAATGCATCTGTGCTAGCTCCCTAAAGGCACAAGGATTGTCGTTCCCTTGGCCTTATCCTCATAGTCCATCTTTTTCAGATGATAATCCAATTCTGTCTGAATTGAACCTGCTTCCACCACACTCACAGGCAGTGAGATCCAGATTGAAAAAGAATATTCTCTCTATGTCTTCATTGCTTCCTTTGACAATTACATTAAATCTGTGTCCTATTCTTCTTAACTCTTCCACAAATGGGAACATTTTTTCTCCCATCAACTATGTCCCTGGTTCCCTCATGATTTGACCTCCATCCAAAGCCCTCAACCTTCTCTTTGCTAACATTAACAATACCAAATTCCCGAATGTTGAGTAGGCAATAATGCCACAGCAAAACAAAAACATCAAGACCAAACATCAGCTTTCCTGCTCCTCTGATGCTGCCTGGCCTGCTGTGTTCATCCAGCTCTACACCTTGTTATCTCAGACTCCAGCATTGGCAGTTCCTACTATCTCTCATGACCAAATCAGTTTTATTGACATTTTTCTAAGCAGATTCTCCAACAGTGGTGAGGCCACCAGTGGAGTATTATATGCAGGTCTGGTCACTGCAATACAGAAAGGACGGAATAGCTCTGGAGAAAGTGCAGAAAGGGCTTACAAGAATGGTGCCAGGGCTGGAGAACAGTAGTACCGAGGAGAGATTGCAGAGGTTGGGACTGTTTTTCTTGCGACAGCAAAAGCTGAGGGGTGACATGAGTGAGGTCTACAAAACTGTGAGGGCTGTAGATAGAGTGGACAGAAGGAACCTGTTACCCTTGGCAGAGAGTCCAAATCCAGGGGTTATTGATTCAAGCTAAGTGCAGAAAGATTAGAGGGGACATGAGGAAAAACTTTTTTGACGCAGAGAGTGGTGGGTGTCTGGAATTCACTGCCTGAGTTGGTGGTAGAGGCATAGACTCAAAACTCTTCTAAAAAGTACCTGGGGGTTCTGCACTTTTTAATTCTGTAAGCTGCAGGACTGTGGGCCGTGTGCAGGAAGATGGGATTAGAAAGGGCATTTGGATGTCTTTGGGTCAGTATGGACGAGTTAAGATGAATGGTCTTCTTCTGTGCTGTATCATTTCCATGGTTCAATGGTTCATTCCCCAACCTCTACTCCTTTCTCCTAAATTTTTCAGTTTGTGAGCTTTCTAAGTGCCAACAGCAAAATCCCAACTCTCCCCTCATCACATGTTCACCTGAATCACTTAATGCCACAAAATATTGGTGGCCTGTTTAACAAATGAAGATGTAACTTTTGAGATTATTTCTCCCCACTTGTTATTGCAAATCTTGAGCTGACAATCAGGAGTGGGAGTCCTGCTGTTCTTCCCCACCCTCCCAGTCTCACACAGACACTCTGAGCTCTTGATTTACTGATTATATCAGGCGCCACTCAATGAACCTGAATTTGTCACCACTTCATGAGACACCACTGAGATCCCCAGAACTCCACATGGCTAAGTGTAATCTCAACCAGCACTTTGCAAGCAGTCCTGATGGCCTCCCTCATCTGAGACACATTTATTCCTGGAGGGAATGAGGTGTTCCAGTGCATGAGCCACGAGAAGTTAGTATGCAGGTGCAGCAGGTGATTAAGAACTGAGATGCGATCCTTTACAATGAAAGGAACTGAGCGTAAAAGGAAGGATTAACCTTTCAGGTCCAGTGACTCAGTTGTGAAGAAGGGTCACCGGATTTGAAACATTAACTCTGCTTTCTCTTCCCAGATGTTGCCAGACCTGTTGAGTTTCGCTGGCAATTTCTGTTTTTGTTTCGGAGCCCCACCATCCGCAGTTCTTTGTTTGATAAAACTAAGAATGTTTGTTTCAGCAATGCAGTGCATTGGTGAAACTTGGCAGTCATAGAGTCATAGAGACATACAGCACGGAAACTCGTCTATGCCACCCAAATATCCTAAATTAATCTCGTCCCATTTGTCAGCATTTGGCCCCTATTCCTCGAAACCATTCCGATTCATATACACATCCACATGCCTTTTAAGTGTTGTAACTGTACCAGCCTCTACCACTTCCTCTGGCAGCTCATTCCATACACCCTCTGCATGAAGAAGTTGCCCCTTAGGTCCCTTTTAAATCTTTCCCCTCTCACGTTAAACCTATGCCCTCTAGTTTAGAACTCCCCTACCCTGGGAAAAAACACCTTGGTTATTCACCCCATCCAAGCCCGTCATGATTTTATAAACTTCTATAAGGTCACCCCTCAGCCTCTGACACTTCAGGGAAATTAGCCTCAGTCTATTCAGCCTCCACCTATAGCTCAAAACCCTCCAACCCTGGCAACATCCTTGTAAATCTTTTCTGCACCCTTTCGAGTTTTACAGCATCTTTCCTATCACAGGGAGAACAGAATTGAATGCAGTATTCCAAAAGTTTGCTTACCAATGTCCTGTCCAGCGGCAACATGACATTCCAACTCCTACACTCAATGATACCTTGTATTCTGGGTGCTGTTTTGATCTCCTCGCTTAATGAAGGATGTAAATACATTGCAAACTGTCTTCTCAGAAGTGAGTGGACAGTCCAGGTTTGGCTTCAGTGGAGTTTGTAGGTAGATAATTTGACTGAAATTCTTAAGATCCTGAATGGTGTTAACAAGGTGGACATGGAGAGGACGTTTCATTTGTTGGGTGAGTTCAGGTAGACTTTTAAAATTAGAAAGTCACCTTTTTTGGACAGCTGAGGACATTTGTTTTTGGAGATTTCTGCCTTAGGAGGAGGAGAGGATGTCATTGAATATAAATATGTCATTTGAGGTACAGGCAGAGAGATTCTTGTCAGAAAAGGAAGCAAAAGGTTGTCAGGAAGAGGTGTAATTGCAGAATTCAAAACACAAACAGTTCAGGCAAGATGTTATTGAATAGCAGCAGGCTTGTAGTAGCAAATGGCCTATTTCCACTCCTCATTCATATGTGTAACATAATTTCAAAGAATCATAGAATCCCTATAGTGTGGAAGCAAGCCATTCAAGTGCACAGTGACACTCCAAAGACCTTCCCACCTAGACCCACATCCCTGCAACCCTGCACATACCATGTCCAACTAGCCTGCACATCTCTGGACACTACAGGCAATTTAACATGGCCAATCCACCTAGCCTGCACATGTTCGGAGTGTGAGAGGAAACCCATACAGACATGGGGAGAATGTGCAAACTCCACAGACAGTCACCTAAGGCTAGAATTGAACCAGTGTCCCTGGCACTGTGCGGCAGCAGTGTTAACCACTGAGCCACCGTGTCACCCAATATTGGAGCTCGTATCTCAAGCACAGGAATCTACTCGGACACTGCCAATGTTGCACCGTTCTTTCACTGGAGACATGAATGCCACAGCATTTCACACATCCACCTAATTTCAAAGACAAACACCGAGATCCTGGCCCATTGGTGCCACGGCCAAGCTTCACTCAATTGACTTCACCAAAACAGATTGCTTGGTAATAGCTCAGTTGGCTGGATAGTTGGTTTGCAAAGCTATGTGATAACAACAGAGTGGGTTCAATTCCCATCACTAGCTGAAGTTACTCGTAACCTCTCCCCTTACCTGAAGTATGGGGGCCTCAGGTTAAATGACCGTCACCTCTCTCTTATGAAAGAGCAGCCCTATGGTCTGGTGAGACGATAGCAACTCGATATGGTGCTGCTTGTGAGTCCTTACTGTGCGCAAGTTGGCTGCCATTACATGGGCAATAAAATGTTTCAGAATTTCATGACATCCTGAAACACACAGTGGATCCAAGCAATTTTTTTTAAAAATAGAGCGATCATTGCATTTTTTTGTACAAGTCTACTGTGACCCCTTATAAAGTGCAGTTCATTGATGCCAGAATCTTTATTGACCAAGTCCAATCCAACCTTCAGTTGACCGAGAGTCTACACAGGAAGCCTCAAGGTTAACATTGCCAGCATTGCATCAAATGATAACACCAGAAAGTTTAAATATCATTCACCTGGGTATATTGTTGTCAGAAGCTTTCTGGTCATAAGACTCATCTGAAAAAAATGGCCACTGCACTTCCCAATTTCTGGATCAAATTCATCCTCGATATTCGAGGCACACAATTTTGAAAGCTTTCAAGTGTGATGTGACACAGCAAGAACAACACATCAATGTGGGTGAGATAAGGGAGAGATAGACATACAGGCAGAAAGACATGCACTGACAGATAGGTCTACAAATACTTGTACAAATATGGATGGACACATTGGCATGAAGCTGGATGAACTTACAGACAAACATGGACAGACAGACAGACACAGATATATGGGCAGTCAAGAAGCCTCACAAAAGTACAATTGTTAGACACACAAATAGTTGGACATACAGATAGACAAAAAGATGCACGGAGCATGTGGGAATGTTTGATGACATTCAGAATCAACACTGCTGCCAGCCCACAAGCCTCTACCCCAAGTCCACACACTGGTCCTCCAGAAACAATATCTATTGTCCTTTGAGCCTACTTAGACTCTATGCTGACAACTTAGTTATTCCCCTGGCGCTTCAAAGCATTACATTAGCATTGCAAATCAGCAACTGTTTCGATTAGCTCTCAAGTGCACGTGAAAGAGAGAATCTGTAAATTAACAAGATCTGGTGCTAAGAGAAAGCATGTTCCTCTGGAAGCCTGATTATTTTTCCACAGCTATTCAGTTGTGGATTATAAAGGACGAAAAGCAAAGTAACAAAACTACACGCACTGAACTCTTACACTCTCCCTCTGGAGCTGGGCATCTTTGAACCTCTTGACCCCTTTTATAGAAACTCCTCATCCAGCAGCCTCCACCCAGCACACTCAATGACCCAAACTCCAGAAAACTGTTTCACAAAGCTTGTTTCATGAGAAAGATCATTGAATTTCTCTGCTCGTTCCTGATCAAAGGTAGGAAGAGAGTCCTGCAAAGCACAAAGACGGATGCACAGATGGGTTCAATGTTCTCTGTCTCTGCTGCCAATACTTCACCACCTTGTGACCCCCTCATGTTGTTTGGCTCCTTAGCCATTGTGAACAATGTGGCAACATTTGCCTCAGCAAAGCCTTGCATCATCTTTGAAAACTTGAATTTTATCCTCAACCATGACTGATGGGGGGTGGGGGGCAATGTCTTCACCTAGAGGGTGGTGAGTCTTTGGAATTCTCAGCGCTGTAGAGGTTCATTCATTAAGTATTTCTTCAGGACAAAGATCAAGAGATTTCCAGACACTCGGTCGCAAGAGAAAAAGGTTTTGAGGTGGAAGATCAACCACAGAGTATGGTGGCTCAGTGGTTAGCACCGCTGCATCACAGCACTAGAGATGTTGATTCAATTCCATGCCTCAGGCATCTGGCTGTTTGCACATTCTACCCATGTCTGTGAGAGTTTCAGCCAGGTGCTCCAGTTCCCTCCCACAATCCAAGAGTCTGAACGTTATGTGGACTGGCCATGCTAAATTGCCCTGTAGTGTCAGGGATGAGCATGTTAGGTGAGTTAGCCAGGGTTAAAAGAAAAACCCATGTGGGCTGCATCTGTGTGGGTTGCTCTTCAGAAGGACAGTGCAGACTTGATGGGCCAAATGGCCTCTATCCACACTTCAGGAATTCCGTAAAATGTGCAGCACTTATGGTGGGCTGAATGACCAGCTGCATCTCTTATTTCCTGTGTTCTTCATCTGCAGAGGTGGACTCCATCTAAAAGTAGGGGGTTAAAGCCCTGGAATCCTCGTCAAAATTGAAATTCCCGATACCTACGTCCTCCCTCCTCAGGGGTTCTGAAACTGTATTTGTTTGTCATTTTTCACTTGTTTCTGGGTGCCTGAAAAATAGCTGTGAATACCAGTAATCTGAAGAACAGTTCCCGCACACCAGGGAGGTGCCCTGATGAAGGGAGAGCGACATGTCACATTCTGTTACTTCAGTGATGTTTCGAACATCACTAAAAGCATTAAAATATATCGTCAACATAACCCCAGTGTGCACAAAACACTGGTGCTGAGCAACGTGACCTTGTACGTCTGTGACTCTGGCAGCTTAGAACAAGGTTTTTCAAACACCAATTCCAATCTTTAAGAAAGGTCTTTTCTTCCCCAGTGTGCGGAGATTTATCCAACCGCACACAGCAACAGACATGAGTTGATACCTCGGCGATTTTGAGCGGTAGAAACTCGAGGCAAGGCGTTCCTGTGCTGAGAAAGATACAGAAAAAAAAAACACAACAGGAGGTGGCGGCAGCACGGTATTATCACTGGGCTAATAATGCAGAGGCCCAGGTGACATTGATTCTGTAAGTGAGATTGAAAAGGAAGAGATAGTAGGAACTGCAG